>NW_023396945.1:863803-999743 GCF_011125445.2 Fundulus heteroclitus | reverse complement strand
TTTATTGAATATGACTGTAAATAAACCATTATCCATTGTCTAACACGTCTATCCCTTGTGGGGGGCGAGGGGTGCTGGTGCCTATCTCCGGCGAGAGGCAAGGTACACCCTGGACAGGTCGCCAGTCTATCGCAGCGTAAATAAACCAAACAGATTTAATTAATGAGTTGAGACAAATACTGAACCAAAAGTGGAACTTTTCATAGGTCTGGAAGAAATAGAATAAAGCCTTAGCTAGAAAGAACATCAGACCTAAAGCGTAGCATTGTGGTGGCCAAGTGATGCTCTGTGACTTGTTTGCTTTCTCTGGCACTTGAAACTTGCAGGAGGAATAGCATGTAAATGGATTAATCCAGGGAGGAGAAAGACATCCATCTATAAGAAGGCCGAAGCTCTGAGGCGTCATTGGGCCTTCAAAACTATTATTTCTCAAAATCCACCAAGGCTTGGTTTCTTCTGTGGACGTCCTGGAGTCACCTAACCTGAAGTGTATTGAAAATCTCTGGGTTTTGAAAAGGGCAGCTACAACACAAAAACCCAGGAATGTTAATGAACTTGAGACCTTTGACTATGAGAAACGGGGGTAAGATTTCTCAGAATGGTGCACACAACAGGTGTCTTGCAATACATTATATTTGTGGCAGATTGTAACAGCAGAAGGGTAATCTATTCAGTACTAAAGATGCTTGTCATTAAGGGACTGAATAACTTTAAAACTGCTATTGTCATTAAAAATGACAAAATTGTTTTCAGTAACAAGATGATCCCAAGTGCTTAATGTTAAATAGTTGTGCTGAGCTATTTAAATTGTTGGTGTTGGATTTGTTTATTGTTCAATGTTTGTGTATTTTGTCAATTACCTTAGCTTGTTGTGGGGGTCTGATTAGTTTTAGCTACACCTGTATACCTGAGATTCAACTAAACATTGAATAATAACATAATAAAATAACATTTTAGGTGCTAAAATCTCCTTTTATATTTTAAACTCTTATTACTGATTTTTCATAGATCTAACCTAAAAACATCAAAAGTACGGGAAGGCTTTGTGCATTGTTTGAATAAAATCTTTGTGCATTTGAAAATATCTGTTCTAGTAAAATCTGATCTACGTCAATAAAACATACTCATTTCCGAAATCACTTCCCACAGTATGGAGTTTGGGTGGAGTCAATTGAAGGTGGCATCCAATGTTTGACAGAAATGTTTCCCTGCCCATACCTGGCTCTGGCCCCAAACCGCACAATGGAGCCACGGGATTGTTAGCATATTCTAATTTTCACAAACAGCTACAGTGTAGCAAATAGTTTTTCACAGCTCTTTGCCAGTATTACAACTTTGGCATATAATAAAGTACTTGCTACAAAGCAGCAATACAGCAATGTAGATAAAAACTGGTTAATAAAACTAGGTTAAGAGAGGCTTAACAAACAAACAGGATTTTCTCTGTAAATATTCAGGTACTGAACGAAAGATAGGTCACACAGTAAAACAGCACCCAAAGTAAAAAAACAAAACAAAAAAAATAATTTGGAGAAGCAATGCTCAAAACCATTCAAGGATTACAAAGACAAATGGTTCAAGCACAATTTAAGACTTTTACACAATTCTCCACATGTAAAAAATTATGCAGATTATTTTTCCATGTAATTTTTACTTTTTTAATGTCACTCTATAATTGCCTAACAAACAGTAAAACTTGCACGAAACACTTATGATATTTTTTGGCTATTTAAAAAGCACACTGTAAGCCTATGGCCAGCACTGATTTCTCTTTTCTTCTTCTAACAAGATGGGTTCAGAGGAGGCTCATGGCAATTTTCACACTGCTCGCACTTTAACACAACTTGACAGCCAAAGCAGAAATCCTCCTGGCTGCAGGCTGTTTGTCGGTTTAGGAAAGTTGCATTAGCTAAAGCTATAGTTGGTAATCCTGTTCCGAAACACTTTTTGTTATACTGGGTGAAATGGTTATTCCATCATGACAGTAGTCGATACATTACGTATTCAGAAAAACAACGTTAAAAAAAAATGTGATCTTTGTGGGAGCTGCAGGCCCGTAAAAAACAATCCCAATCCCTGCCATTCGGACTGAAGAGCAGGGGTTTGTCAGAGTTTTGGTCTGACAAACCCTCCTCTATCCCTCAAGTTCCTGGGGGATCACCTTATCTATTGGTCGGCCTACATGGCAATCATTCTGTCGTGCTCACGCAACGCCAGTATGCCTGCACGTTTCTTGTCAGATTCTGCTTGCTGGCTGCGTATGCGCATTTCTAGTGTTTATGTATCTAGTTAGCTTAGCGGTTAGCTTCGGTGTTAGCTGGTCATTGTAGCTCTGCTGCTCTCACTGTATACATTGAGAGTCACAAGAAGCAAACCGCAAACAAGTTTAAAAGAAGCAAAGGAAGGCCTCAGTACAAAGAAATAAGACCAGAGTGGATTTGGGAGATTTTTTTCACACGATCCCCCTGAGGAGCGGAAGAGCAGGCTAGACAGTCTTGCGCATGTGAAGTTTTTCAAAAAGGGATTTGGGGAAAATTCCAGCAAAATCGGCAACTCTACTTTTAAAGCTAACAACTCTTCAGAGTCGTTTTAGGATCCTATGTACCTAAATTCAACACGTATAAGTTTAATTCATTGTCAGAATTTTGGGGAAATGTCAATTATTTAAACGGATTAATGTTTTGGTTAAGCAGGTTTACGCTTTAAACTTATAAAAGAAAACGGCAAGAGATACAGGGAGAAATTGTCTGTCGACTGGAACCAATTTTCTGCCCTAGGTCAGAAACTCAGTCGGTCTCGATCGGTTTGCCATCAGTTATTATTATTATACACCATATGTAAGCACCTGCAGTTCGCGCTGTTGCTGGGTGAAAAACACTCAAAGTAAACTATTTGTAGTGTTAGTGAGACTGTCATGGGAAGTTAGAGGAAGCAAACAGATGTAAAAAGCTAATTAAAACAAATTTCTTACACGTTATTTTTTTAGGCTGCAAGAAAGAGCAGGACTTTGAGTAAACAACACGAAGGCTGCAGGGAGTAAAGAAAAGTTTTAGTTTTTATCCTTTTTTTGCTTTCAATCTTTGTCTGTAAAGGAGCATACTGGAAACGTTATCAGACTTTTGGGAAATCTCACAGAAGCTTTCAATTAAGCTAGCCATGCTAATTATGCTAATATGAGACGTTAAAAACAGAGTGTCTGTCTTTTGAAATAGCGAAAGGCTTTTTTACACCAACTGCTCTCTCACAAACAGTGTGATGTTACCTCTGCTCTTCAGATAGTATACATTTTCTTATAGTTCTTATAAACAACTTAAAAATAAATCATAATTGCCCAAAGTTGATATTCGCAGGCCAAAGCTTTATCACTAAAGATCAGAAATCACAAACAAATTTCCCATTTCCAAAAAGAACACCAACAAAAGCAGCTGCATGATATGCCACCAGTAAATAAGGAGCACAGTGGGCTGTCTCAGAGTAAACATGGCATTGACTCGTGTAATAAAAATATCATCATGTGATCAGAGCTGTTAAACACACTCAGTCACAGCTGCTCACTTGCACTACAGCTCTCTCTCTCTCTCTCTCTCTCTCTCTCTCCTGACCTGATCCGATGAGCCAAGAAACCTATGAAGACCTCCTTGTTCGGCTTTGCTCAGTCACCTTCATTCTTCTTCATACTGAACCATCTGCTGCATTTTTTATGTGACTTAAAACCATGAGAGTTATTTTAATAAATATCTTATCTTATTAAAAAACCCTCCTTCCTTAATTGAGCCCCAGTGGACAAACATATGTTGGAAACACCTCAGAGAATCCAAGCCTCTCGCTGTTGCTCTATCTACCAGAGGTCCTGGTCATTTTGCTTCCTCTGCATTCCAGGCATCATTGACTGATGGCTGCACACGACCAAGCCAATCCGTGCACATAATATAGAGAATATGTTTGTGGAGCACAGCAGGCATTGTTTGATGGAGTCTTTAAGCCCTTCTTTGATCAGTGAAGCTCTTCCTGCTGGAGAAACACAGGCAGCCGTGGTCCCAGGAGACTTGTTAGAGTGACATTTCATATAGATTTCCCCACTCTTTTTTATTTCCTCTCCAGGTTTGGCGTAGTATCAGATGACAATACGTCGGCTGAGGCATGGAAACCCCGTCTTTTCAGACACACTTACGTTTTCTGTCAACAGCTGTGGTCTTTCTACATGGCTTTTTCACATCTGATTTATCCGTTTTACATGGAGACACGAAGTTTACGCAGCTACCCGCGCTGTTCAGCTATAAAACGGTGCGCTTGTTTGCAAAGAAGTGAGCGTTTGATTGGTTTCTGTAACGAGTCTGATGGCAGTGAAGCAGAAAATGCACTGTAAATATTTAGTAAGGCAAATACTGCGTGGAGAACAGTGTAGCGCTCCAAGGGAGCGAAAATAGAACAGCAATTCTTCTGCAAGACACATCGCCATGTAGATCAAACTAAAATATACATAAAGACCATGGCAGGAATCTATTGGCATCTGAGTTCCTGATTATTTTCAAAAGATCTGAAAATAAACAGGTCAAAAAAACTTGAAATTTATAATTAACAAAAAACTCAGAGAGCTAATTTATTATCTACATGCTTCTCACTGTAGCCAAAAAAGAAAAAGAAAAAAAGAAATGAATGTGAAGTGACCAATTACTGCAGCAACTGCTGTGAAACTAACACACTTTTCATCACAACACAGCAAGAGACCCAGATCTGTCAGCGGTGTAATGAAGGAATGTGCAGTGGAATATTTTGGTCTATTTGGAGATTAGACACAGTGATACACTGGCCATATCTCATGAACATCCTGCTCCAAGTTTTATTTTTGTTCGGACAAAAAAAACTTCAAAGTGTATGACTTGTTAACACGCTTTCTTAAAAAAAATTGTTGCTGTGTGGTCTAAAATGTTTTCTTTACAAAAGCAGCTTTTGAATTTTGTTCAGCCATGAAGAACTTGAAGTTACAATTGTGTCGTTATAGAGCTTTATTTTTAGAACAAACCTTATAGCCACTTGTCTTAGACAACATATACCATTACTTTCCTTGATAAAAAAGGATATTTATGCATGTTCCTCTCCATGCTGCTGCCGTGGTCTTAATCCATGTTTAAATGCAGCATCAGTCACCGTAAATCGAATGAGCCTGAGAGCATCCAGAGTGCAACGCCGGGTAGAGACGGGACTCCAATTTCACATGATGACTACCTGAGTGGGGCTCTGCTGATGGGCTTGTGTCCAAGGAGTGATCAACTGCAATAAGCTGTGTGCCTAATTAATGCTTCTTTTGACTGCCATCATAATAAATTAGCTTTCATTCACTTTGTATGCCATTAGAGCATCTCTCAAAAGCCCTTCTGAGTTTCGCTGAAACATGAGGCTGTGCCGGGATCTAATTATCGTAATGTGCACAGAGAGGACGAACTGTACGAGGCGTAGCCGATGAAAAGTGTCAGGAATAGGTGTGGGTTTGCGGTTACATCATGAAACTTTGTCTGGATGATCTCAGTGAAGTAGTCGCGCCTTCCTTTAGATGTGTCTAAATCATCTTGGGCAGTAGTCGCCACTTCTTCGTTTGTCATCTGGATAGAAGGGCGTTATCTGGCGGTCTGCTAGTACGTACATCCAGTTGAAGTCAGAGACATGGAAGAAGGTGCACGGATAAACACAGCAGTCTTGTTGTCATGCTGTGCATACTTGCATCTGTAAATAATCTAAGCAGTTATCCAAGGATCGACCACTGGAAGTGAAAACTAGAGCTGTAGGTATTTCTTGTAATTCTGCTCTAAGCTCCGTGCAGCTAACAGCCCTGTTGTCCAGCCTCCATCTCCAAGCACACAGCATCCCGTACCCTTGGTATGGTCAGCAGTTCAGCTGGCCACCTCATTAGAAGTTCACGGTGAAGCTTCCTCTGCATAACGAGCCGTATACTACCTCTGATACATAATTAAAGGCTCTCCTAATCTCCACGGAAACCATGAAGAAACATCTTCGTCGAAGTGCATGGACACCAAAACAAAAGTGCTCTTTCTAAAAGAGTGGATGCTGTAAATGTGTTCTGAGCCTTTCTCAAAGACACTCAAAAACAAATACTAAAACCTAAAATACCAGCTCTGAAAAATCCCAGTTCACCCTAATGTGGTCTTTGTTGCACGTTTCCCAATCTTTGAAATGCGTTTAAGTGATGGTTTTTATTTTGCCCTATTGTTTTCACCCTCGCCTTCTGCAGTCCTGGAAGAATAACTAGCATTGCTCACTGCTTTTCTTGAAGATGGATAAAAAGTCTGACATTTTCAAATATTAGTGGCTGAATTTTTGTTCTGATTAGTTTGAACTATCATCTTTAAAAGAACACTAATGAATGTGAGGCACAGCATTTATCTGAGACGGAGCTGTGAGTACCACAAGGCACTAGAGTTTTGCCAGCTGCAGTTTATATATAATGTATGCACTCTGTGAATCAGTCAGAAACCATGAGAGAAATCGGATTTGCTCACAATGGTAGTAGTCTTTTCGGACAAAATGACTAATAAAACGGGACCTGGTGGCACGCCATGATAATAATAATAATCTAATGCACTAATGTCCAAAAGAAGCATTTACTAGCTACAGTATTTAAGATGCTTCTTATCAATGTTTAAATACAGAAAAAAACATAAACAAGTTATTCAGGTGACACAAAATAAAGAATTGGGTAAACCATTCAGGGACACCCAGCAAAACTAGCCGTAGACGTCTCCCCTTGTGTTTTTAATCTGCTGTCGCTTTATTATGAACTCATGAAGCAGAGCCAGAGTGATAGCCGATCCTGCGCTGGAACAGCTGCAGAAGTCAACATACATTTCACAGAAAAACAAAAGGAACAGAAGGACTTTTTGGTTTATATGACACCGAATACATTTTCCAGATCAAATCTTCTAAATAAAGCCAAGAGGCAGCAGCGACAGCATGTTATGGTTGAGTGGACTGATGTCGCCCGGGAAACGTCGTCGTCACAGAAGACACCGGGGAAGAATGTACCACCTTATAATTAGCTCCCACAATGCATTATACAGGAAATTAATATAGTCCGTCTTTAAGGGGGAAAACAGCCGATGGAGAAAAACATACGGATTGGCTTGACGCTTGCTGGGCAGACTTTGACCAGTTTGGCAGCACGTTGAGCTCAACTATTGTGCTGCACTTCAGCTTAGCTGCATGGGTGGCCTTTTTTTTATTTGGTTTGTTAGATTAACACAAGAGGAAAAAGGAGTATAATCAAACTCTAAACTGCAGGAGGTCTGATCTGTCTCTACCTGATGAAACCATCCTGCTTCCTAAATCAGGTTAACGTTTCAACCTTTACCCTCATGAATTTGCTCCTATGTGCCAAACTGGAAAATATGGCTCATCCTCCCACGACCCCAAATAGCTAGGCAGAATAACACCTCACATTTTTTTCCTTTCAAGATGTCTCCAAATAAGCTTTCTCCAAATAAATGTTTCTACAGGGGGAGACTATCAGCATCTATTTGAAGTTAAATCTCCTCTATTAGAACTGATCTCTTCAACAACGCTGCTGCTGTATTTCATGGTGAATACATTACAAACATTCATAACAACCAACATTCACAGTGACTCTAAATATTCAGTGCGAGACCCTAAACAATGAAAATGGTTATCCTTTCAGTCCCCGTCACCTCAGAGATTTTCTGTAGTAGTGTACAGCGCCTTAAAATATAGTCATAACCCAATTCTCCTATTAGCTGTGTTACCTTGTAAAACTTTTTCATTGTTTGTCTCATTACAACCACAAACACTCATCAACTTTGTTGTGATTTTCTGTAATGGACCAGATACAGAAAACTGACATATAAAACAATTGGTTTGACTGGTTCATAATAGCCAGGCTTGTGGCATGCATAGCTGATAGTTATACTTTTAACAGATTATCTCAAGTGGGCCGTGGACATCTACAGCTCCTCCAATGTGACCATGAACCTCTTGGCTACTTATTTGTTTACATATGTTCTCTAGTGGTCTAAGAGTATGACAGAGCAGCTGTAGTTATACTGAACTGCTCAGAGATGGACTCTATTTACAGATTATTTGACTTCTGATGGCAGCTAGTTGCACTGGAGCTTTATTTTTGGAGCAACAGACATAGAGGGAACAATTTTTCAGATCTTAACATGTAAAAGACAAACATAACTAATTTTATTTCCACTTGAAAATTGTGCACAGCTATCACATAAAATCAAATACATTAAGGTTTGTGGTTGGAATGGGACAAAGCATTAAAAAAAGTTCAGCAAGGTAACCTGGCTAATAGGATAAGCCTATTTGTGCCCAAATGGGAACTCACCACTAGGCCATTATTTTATCAGTTCTCTTTCCAGGGTGATAAATATATGCATGCAGACTGAGAGAGGCAGCTAATGAGAAAGCTACTGGAGTTTAATAAGTTGAATTCATTATACAATCAAGGTCTCAAAGTCAGCTGGGGGATTGGAGTTCTTGGAAGCCACTCTAAAATGATGCAAATCTATAAAGACCTGGTTTTCCTGTGATGCAGAACACTTGATGCTACATACCTTTGTGAGACACTGGATACGAATAGCAACAGCATTTATTAGGATTGTTTTGTTCTAAAACTATTGCTGTTTTAAATGTTACATCTTGAACTTTTTTTCCCATTTTAAACGTTGTCTGGTCTCGACTTAACAAGAAAAAGTTTGGTATGCATTCTTCGCTGTTCAGTGAGACTCACTGGAACAGGAATTTATTGAATTTTGAGTCAACTGATTCATCCACTGCATTAATACTTAATGGATTTGCTCGATTGCTAGTATTGATTTGTGTCAGCTGAGCTGTAGCAGTGTCTTTCACATATAGACAGAGGATGTAAAAAGAGTAGATGCCAGGATTTCGATATAAAAAAATTGAGACCATGAAAACCCTTTAAGAACTTTTACCTCCTTTAATGTAATACATCTTCTGCATTAACTAAAAACTAAACAAACTTGTTGAGGGGAAATTGTAAAAAAAAAAAAAAAAAAAAAAGCTGCATAACCTTGCTGGATAAGCATGCAAACCTTTAAAACTAATGTTTTATTTAATCATCATGATTCAAGTCCAATATTCAGTTTTGGGTAAAAACAATTTTAGAGAATCTGATGAGCTGTAAATAAGGTTAGGTTTAGAGTGTTTATTTGCATCCTTCACCTAAAGCCATATTTTGCAGGAAGGTTTGAATGGACCATGATGGTATCATTGTACAAAAGTATCATTTAGGAGAAGATGCCAAAAAACTCACAGCATTTTTTGGTGATTGTAGAAATCATGGAAGTGACATTAAAAAAAACTGGATGTCTGTCCATAACTAACATATAGCACAGAACATAAACTGGTCAGGCTGCGAAAGACACAACAGTAACACTAAAGGAGCTGCAGAAATTTCTAGTTAGTACTGGTTGTGATCTACATGGGACAATAGTCAGCTGTCTTCCGCACATGGATGCACTAAAAAGCAGAGCTGGACGACAGAAGCTCAGGGTTTACTTTTCTTCGGATGGAAATTGACTAAGATGGATGGGATTAGGTACAGTTCTAAACGGTGTTCAGTTTTGGTCCAAAATTATCAGGTGTTTGCTAGAAAGGTGGAAATTAAGATGGATTTTTAATTTTTCAGCAAGGCAATGAGTCAAAATAAACAAAAGAATGACTTCATTGGAAGAAAATCAATGTGCTACACTGTCCAAAGCCAGGGTTCAGAACCAGGTCTGACAAGACATTGAAGGGGTCAACTGAAGAGGGCTGTGAACAAGAGATGTACTCACAAGGTGCTTCAATAAAGTATATGCTAAAGCAGGGGTGTCAAACATACGGCCCGCGGGCCGGTTCCAGCCCACTGAACAATTTAGTCCGGCCCGGTGGCTAAATGCATTATCATTATTCAACAACAAAAAACAAACAAACAATTATTATTATTATTTTTTTTTTCAGTGTCCTGTCTGGCAATGTGGCAATAACAATTGTTGTCTTAATGCCAAAAAGAGCTCATCAGATTTGACTTTCACAAGTGGAGCAGTACTGCTTTTGCCGCTTGATTTATGAATGTGAATAGTTTTATTATGATTCATGCGGGGAATATCTCAAATGATATGGACACTACAATGGAAAAGTGCGAGATGAAAGGAAATACAAGAATAAAAAAGAAAAGGTGAAAGAAAGAGGAGATAAAAGAAGAGAATGATAAAACAATTATTGAAAAAAAACGTATTTCGTTTAATTGAATATCTGCAGTTCCTATATTGTCCACGAGGGGCGTTGTGTTTTAATCAGCAGATGGTAGCACTGAGCTTCAGATGTGGAAAATTGATTTTAAATCATTTCTTAATTTTTATCTGTTTGATGTATTTTGTCATGCAGGACAGTGTTTTTAAGTTCCAAAAAATGTGAATAAATGTTGAAAATTGCACATACTTTTCTTAAAAAGGCTGAGGTTATTCATAATATATTGTGTAAAAGTGAAATTCATTTAATATAAAAATCAACAAGTCCACTTTTATTAGTTTTATTTAATCTTGCAATGAGTTTACTCGTGTGGCCCTCTTGAGATCAGATTAAGCTGAATGCGGCCCCTCAACCAAAATGAGTTTGACACCCCTGTGCTAAAGGGTGTGCACACTTAGGCAACAAAGTTTATCCAGGTTTGTTTGTTTTGCTTTTTTCCTTACATATTTGATTGTTTTTCAGTTGACAACGCAATAAGCAACACGTGTCACATTAAAGACAGAAAAGGTTGAAAAATGATTTGTTCTATATTTGTTCAACATTAGAAAACCTTGGCAGTTTAACAGTGTGTGTAAAACCTCTGCATCTATTGTATTGCCGAGTAATTTCCACAGTTCCGCAACATCCAAAGCCACAGAAAGCCTTCCAGTGTTTGCTCTGAAGCACCGTCCAGCTCTTACACTTCCTTCATGGCTCTGACCATTCTGCTGGCAGTTGAGGCCTCATCTGGTTGTCTGGCACTCGTAGTCTGTTTTCTGTGGTGGTGAGACTGTGACTCATGCAAAAATAACTGGACCTATTTTAGCCCTGAAGTTGGGGAGATGTTTCTGGAGACGTTCGGTGTCTGTGATGCAGACAGACAGGGCAGTACATCCAACACAAAAAGCCTTGTTTGTCTGACTTTGCTTCAACGCCACACGCAGAGCTCATCTGGTTTCTCTTGGAAATGTTCCCTGTCATCATCGGCTGACCCCGGGATTTAAAATAGCTCCTACCCAAAGACAAGTAGTCCAGAGAGAATTTCAGAAATGGCAGAAATAAACAAAGCAAGACAGGGCAATGTAAAAGAGAACCACTAAAATAGTCGGGGCTTTGTTGTGCTGTTATTGGCATAAATATTCATGTTCCACTTCTTCCACCAAAGCTAAAAGGAAACACTTTTCCTAAAAGCTGGCATTTGGAAAAAAAGTTTATATATATATATATATATATATATATATATATATATATATATATATATATATATATATATATATATATATATATATATATATATGCTATCTCCAAGTATTCCCTTTATTTTTATATTTATATGTGTGTATATATCGTGATCTGTGTATGAATCAGCAGAGGTTTTATTTTTAAGCATGTCCAAACACATTAATCTGGGCTTTATTTCACATTCAGAGCACGGGTTCCCTCATTGCCGTTCTTAGAATTTAATGGCAAGGCACCCTTGTCTTTGAAATTCAGGAATTAAATTTGTTTGTCTCAATGAGGTCCTAGGGGACAAACTAAAAGCAGTGGTGGGGGCTGAAAAGAAAGATGCATCAGGAGCATAATATTGTTTCTTGCTCTTAAATGTCATTGTCTCAGGTGGAGATTAGGGGGATAAACTAATGTTTTTGTCACATTAAATCGGCATCTGATCTAAGATTAGGGCTGGGCAACGATTAAAATATTTAATCGCGATTAATCGCACTGATTAATCGCGATTAATCACGATTAATCGCATTGTATTTACAAACTCCAAGAATGAATTCAAAAGTAGTGTAAAGAGCACTTTTATTTTAATGTTCTGCTGCCATATGAACAAAAGTGTTGTAACATTTGTAGCACTTATCAGTAACACATATTTAGTGTAAAGCTCAACTTAAACATGTAAAACAAAAAATAGCAATAATAATAAATTAAAGCTTATTGCCACTGACAGGGAATTCTCTTTATGGGGAAAAAATCTACCAAAAACAGGCAATTTCTGAGGTAACAGCAGGGAGCAGCATTACCATTTTATGTTCAATACCAAAGTTTAACTTGGCAGTGGTTACAACTAACTTGTTTCTGTCATATTCGATGCTGGAAGAACTTTAAACTGAAATGCTTGCTAACTCGATATGCTTGCGTTTATTTGACGTTGACACGCGGTTTTTTGTTGTTGCTTTCTCGCGCGCATATAGTGAATGGCAGGGAAAAACAGGCAAAAATACATGGATACTTTGAAACGAGAAGCGACTTCACCGACGGCGTCGATGCAGACCCCCCCCCCCCCGCTCTGCTCCGCTCCGCACAAAACTTGTTCCGGCCGCCAACTCACCGCCTCGCCTCGCCTAAACTCGCTCGCGGTACCTGCGGGAAACACCGCCTTCCGCATGTCAGCTGTGTTTTTTTCCGGCCAGCACCTTTCTTCCTCTTTGAATCTGAGGCTGGGCTGACAGCAAGGTTATTGGCGCATTATCGCCACCTACTGTTCTGATTCAAACCCCTACACCGCAGCAACAGACCTTCACAAAATAAAAGCATGTGAGCAACATGCGTTAACGCGCGTTAAAGAAAATATCGCCGTTAATAGTCTAATGAGTTAACGCGAAATTAACGCGTTAACTTGCCCAGCCCTATCTAAGATAAAAGCTAGGCATGGAGGACAATCTTTTTAAAATGGAGATAGAAGAGAGATATTGCTGAACAGAAGCAGGAACAATAGGACCAAAGCTTTTAGTGCATTAAAGTTAGCGATAGGGTGTCATCAGTGTATGAATGATTTAAAAATTGCCTGAGTGTGCTCTGTTATGTAGTCCATTAGGAACAGAATGTCACCAAAGAGCTGCTTTACAAGTGTTTTGATGAATATCTGATCCAACACTGTATCCAGTCGTAAATAAATAAATAAAAACAAAACTTTTAATCCGCAGTGACTTTCACAACTGTAATGGACAGAAAACCCTATCATGCCAGAGGAAGGGTTAGCCTCAGATAACCCCTCACACTCAGACCCAAACTGCATGCTCCTCAGCTGTGAGACAAAGCACAGTAGATGCTGAATGAACATGGAGAGCTCCCAGTCACCTCGAGGTCACCAACACCAGAGGTTACAGACGACTCCGTACCCCGCAGCCAAGAATACCTCAGAAGTGAACGGCTAGTACTCCACACCCCCCTCCTCGTCCAAATGCTAATGGTATTTTGGCAGTCGGTTTAAAGAGCCAGTAAAAAAAAATATCATAGAAGTCAAAGAACTGTTTGTGTTGTGTTCCAGCGATTATTACTGGAAGTGTTGGTTGACTGGCCATCGCAGTGGGAATGCACCTCATTAACGAGGCTGTCCTGCTTTCGACCCACCTCACTCTGGTGCTCTGTCAATAATAACTTCTTATTATGTCCTCAAATGCTCCCCGAATGCTAGTAAGTTCAACTCAAGCTCTTACAAGTCTGCAGAGAGGCTCTGCTAAAATGAACAGACAGGAGAATCTTTTATGGAACAACAAAGTATTCAAAATGAAATAAATAAATAAAACATTATGAAATAAGTATCTACTTGAAATGTGAAATTACTGAATGCGCATAACATTATCATCTCATTATTATGAAATATTTTATTTCTTCTTAATAAAATTGTATAATAATAATGAAACATTTATTACACATTCATATTTTTTCACAATAAAACAATCATTGTTAATTATTATTGAGGTAGTATTATTTTAATTCCAGCAGTTTTTATTTAAAAATGTAAGTTTTTAAAAAGTCCTCTGTTATTTCATAATGGTGTTTTCCCCAATGGCCTTTTTATTTCGTACTGACATTTTTTAGCAGAATCACTGCGCCTGCCAATCAGCGTCAGTGAGTTGGACCTGCGTCTCCATTGGCTGGTCCTTAAACAGTGATTCGTTTTTTTTCTGGAGGCTCCATAAACTGCTTACTATGGAGTGTGTCCTGGGCTGCATCCTGCGAAGGCCGTATTTGTGGACCGATAATGTTACAGCGGGCGACAGGCTGTAAATGCGGCCGGCTAATGAGTCATTGCAGGTTCAAGAGAATTATTTAACCCACAACAGCAATGTTGGAGAGGAGTGAAAAGCATGTGAATAAAGTTGTATACTTCTGTGACATAAAACTAACTTTAAGAAAGATTTTAGGCGAGAAGTTAGCCAAGTTAACCTATGTTGATTTAAAATATGCTCGGATGTGCTCGGACCACTGGATTTCAGCTAAGTGGGTTGATGCTAGCAATCCCGAGAGAGAATGCTTTTCTCCAGACACAGTTGCTTTCAGGCTCCTGGTGGCTTAGCTGACCGGGGAAGTCTAGGCTCAGTATCCAGAGAGACCACTCCTGTCTTCCGGCACAATCCCTTTCCAACTTCTGCTGGCTTTCCGCAATGAGAAATAATTCAGATATCAAACTGTTCAGTAGTTAGTTGTTATTATTCTCAACAAACAAAATGCTTCATTGGTTTAACATTGCTAAGAAAGTTAGTGTTTATGTCGGAAAATGTTTTAATGATGAATTGAAAAAATATTTATCGTCGCTGAATTTTGTATAGTAGTTTATTCCTATGGCAACGTAAAAATAAACATTTGCCTGATTAATGAATGAGAATAGAATTAAAGATGATAAAACAACATTAAAAAAAGATTGTAAGCCATAATGAATATGTAAAGGGAAAAATAAAAACCTTTGAATAACCAGTCAGGTGCAGACTGGCCAGCCATCGGGAGCACCGGGAGTGGGCCCGCTGGCTTGGTCCGCTTAGAGATCTCTTGATAACAAAATCAAATTATGTTATTAATGCTGAGGGCTCGCTCCCACAGATTGCAGTTGTGAGAGGAAAAACACAGACACGCCCCTCCTCTGATTTTCTGAAGAGGCTGACTCTCTCTGTCTCAGCGCTGATGTTGCCAGCGACATCTCAGACCCTTGCTCTACCAATTTATTAGTTTTCAATAAAGAAACTAATCGTCTTTTTTCTTTTATTGGCGACTTGACATGAAAGCAGTTCTTCAGTTACTTGAAGGAGCCATGATTTCCTTGCCACTTCCACAGTCAGTCTCACAGACAGCTGCTGTGCTTCGTCCTGGCTGCAAACCCCACTATGAAGCTTCATACTCGCAGTTGGAGAATTTGAATAGTTGGTAAATTATGTGGGTTTGAATAATTTTTTACACAAAAGCTGCAAGACCCAGCCTACGAAGACTGGATGCAGAACTTGGACCTTCAGGCCTGAGTTGAGACTCTGTGCTGGATTGCTTTTGTCTGGGTAAAGAAGCAGTCAGTCATGCTGCTCGCCCCGCTCTGCTTTTCTTGATTGGCAGGTGAAGTTATTATGCTGAAAAGTGTTATTATGAAATAAAAAGGCCATTTTGAAAAATAAAACTCACTATGTGTCATGAATCAGAGAACCCTAAATTCAGCCAGACCAGCAAAAGGTTGTAATCAAAAGGTGATTTATTAACAAAGCAAAAAACCAAAAGAGGGCACCAAGCCAAAAAGCAAAGAGGCAGTGTCCAAAAAACGTAAACAGTCCACAGCAAACAACCTAAAATAAACTGGTCAGAAGTCAGGCTGGTCTATTAACAAAAAGAACAGAACAGGTCAAATAATCCAAGTAAAAACTAACAGAATCAGGTTGGGTACAGGCAGACAGGCAAAACAGGGTCAGACTTACCCCAGGCAGGAAAAAACACAAACACAATGATCGGGCAGAGTGCAAGGAACAGAGGCAGGCATGAGTAGGGGAGTGAGCAGGTGAAAGGAATCAAACTAATTAGACTAGGAGGAGCTGATCAGGGAAGTGGCTGGAGGTGGAACTGAACTACTGACATGTGAAAACAGGTTAAACTAAAAAACAGCTCAAGAACCAATCTAGAACACACAATAAATGATAAGGCCCAACCTAAGATGGAACCAAGACTAAAACAGGACACAAGCTAAAGTAGAAAAGAACCCAAAAACAGAAACTAAACTAAGGCAGGAACTCAAACTATGACACTATGAAATTTCATAAAAAAAAAAAAAAAATGAAATGTTGAAATAAAAACTGTTGGAATTAAACAAAAACACAATAATTTTATATTAATGTGAAAAATATTAATGTGAAATATTTTTTTATTATTATAATAATATATATATATATATATATTATATAATATATATATACAGTATAGATAGATAGATAGATAGATAGATAGATAGATAGATAGATAGATAGATAGATAGATAGATAGATAGATAGATAGATAGATAGATAGATAGATAGATAGATAGATGTAGTCATTCTCCACTAGAATGACAAAGGAGAATGACAGAGCTAAGATCCAGTGGGACTTCCAGATATGAACAGACAAAATGGTAACCAACCGGACATTGTGATCATTAATAGGCAGCAGAGGACAGCCGTTGTGATAGATGTGGCCATCCTGAGTCATGGGAACATCAGGAAAAAAGAGCATGAGAAACTGCAGGAACACCAAAGGCTCAGGGAAGAACTAGAAAGAGTCTGGAAGGTGAAGACAACAGTCGTGCCCGTGGTCATCGGAGCACTCAGAGTAGTAACCCCCACTCTGGCTGTAACAGATACCTGGAGAAACACCAGACATCTCAGTCCAGAAGAGCACAATCTTAGGAACAGCTAAGATCCTAAGAAGAGCCCACAAGGTCACAGGGCTCTAGTAGAGGATCCGGGCTTTAGAGATGGAGAGACACCCACCCTGCTCAGGAATATGAGGGGTGGGTGAGAGCAGTTTTTTTTTACATACTATAAAAATATTTGGCTCACCTGCCTTGAATCACATATGATCTTAAGTGACATCCCATTCCTAATCCATAAGTGTTCAATATGACGTCAGTCCACCCTTATATATATATATATATATGTATATATATATATATATATATATATATATATATATATATATATATATATATATATATAAATGAACAATTGGGTTACCTACTGTTATCCACAGATAATATGTGAATATGATTTTTGTACCTGTTTAAAATTACAATTATAGTAGAAATGGATTAGAAGGAACCGTTATATTACACATTGAATATAAAATTACAGTCATTTGAGCCCATAATGACTCAGGGATTATAGTGAGGCTTTATTTAGCATATCATCCCTATTTGTGTGCCGAGAATGTGAAAAGCAACAAAAAAAATAAAACGGTTCCCAGCGGATTCAGCAGACGTTGATTTTGCTTTTACATTTGCCAGTGGTTAAACTCAACCTCCAGCATCTACAGTTTCCAGCCACATGACTGCTTTCCTGCCTTTATACCAGTCCTAGTGCCACTTTTTTTTCCCCTTTTAACACTGAAGTCTAACAGCAATGACCGGGGAAAAGAGATGCCGCTAAAACAACACCCACAGACCCAGTATGTTCCAGACAGGAAACCTTCTATCTGCGACACAACATTGAAAACCAGAATCTTGATAAGTTGCAATAATAATAAATTGGATTGATGGTAAAAAGACATGCTGTGGACTGAAAATAGATTTTGGCTTAATTTTATACCTACCACTGTGACACTGACACATCAGCAAACGGGTTGATTGATTGTAACTTGGGCGTGGGTTGTAGCCATTAACACAGGGAATGCTTCAATGGTAGAGAGAAAAACAGATTCAATAAAACACCTGTAAATCCCGGGAAAAGGTCTGTTAAACAGCTGAAGATAATTAGGAGTTGGCTGTAAGTAGGATGGAATGACTCGAGAGTATTACCTAAATTAAGGATAGCTCTATTCATTTTTTTTACACAGATGCCAATGTGGGTATTTAGATATTATGTATTAGCTCGTACAAATCCATTTTAATACTGCTGCGCCAATATGCAGTAAAATAGCACATTTCATCACTACCTTAGTATTATGAACCCCCCCCCCCTCACCCAGCTCACTAGTAAAACACATTCCACGCACAGCAAACATAATTTTTCGCATTTTGTATCAGCTGCACACATTGTCCCAGGAGGCATTTCTGTAGGCATTCTTACATATACATGACTCGTTTATAGACTAAAACTCATTTATATTCCTTGGCATTTAAATAAGGTCTGACTTTGTAAACTATCTGTCCTATTTGTTCTTATTGTGTTTTATTCAAATGTGTTTAATTCATTGATGGTTTTATGCTGACTGTACAGCACTTTAATGCAGTTACAAGCTGTTTTTAAAGTGATTTGTAAATAAAACTGACATTGACATTGACTCAGCACATGCAGTCTTAAATAAACATTCATCTTGGTCTTGTAAATTGCTTTTAGCCAAGGTGTCAAGCCAATGATAGCACGTTAGCGCTCCATTTTGGCATAAACCGTTGATAATTTGACTCTTACCATATTTGAATGTAATTTGTATACATGCAGAGAAAACTTAACGCTTTGGTCAAGATTTAATTTGAACGGAAAGAGTTTCAGGTCCTTTCCGCTCTCCCCTGCTCAGACAGTGGGTCACGTGACACGGATGGAGGAAAAGCACGTGCAGCCAATACAATCTCTCTTTCACAGAGAAGAACACGGATTTGTTGGAACCACGAAGTCATGTGCACCAGTAATGATAACCCACATCAAAGCTCACAATAAAAAATTATCATGCCAAGAGAAAGACAACTGTTCTTTAATTAATTTATAGCAAGCCAATAAAATCCCTGACTATAATAAAAAAATAACAAGCATCAGGAGCTTAGTTTACTCAGTGACTTCTACCAACCAGTCATTTCTGAATGATATAACCCATGCTTGGAGTCAAATTTGTTATCCCTACCGTAAATATTAAATGGGTCATTTTATTCTAGAACTTTTCAAGTTAGGCCATCTGTTGTTCTTTCCAAAAGTTACATTAGCATGAATTTTACTCTTATGTACCTCAGCATGCGTCCCTCGTTTCTAAAGTCTTTTCCTTCGAGTCGCCGGTCTAATGGTGTTGCAACCAGTGGGTAACATTAGTGTTTAACCCTTTGTTGAAATCCGGCACCTCGCACCTGTCAGTCACTCACAGCTGCTGCTGCCTTTAACTCCTCTCAGTCAGTGGCGTTTTCTTTTTTTTTTTTTTTTTTTACAGGAGATCTTTCCCCCCGCTACTTTTGACAGGTTCTGATGTGATTTCAAACAGAAATGCAAGAGTTGAAAGCTGGCAAGTTTTAATGAAAACAGCAGCTTCCACACAGAGACGAAATTGAGAGCTCTGTGTTTGAGGATGCAGAAAAAAAACCTTATTTCTGTATTCTCTTTAACAAATCCTTTCACAGCTCACAGTTTTCATGCACATTTTTCTTTTATTTGGGTCTGAGCTCCATGTCTTCTTGCTGCTCATCACAAACAGCTTAAGACAAAGCGGTTTGAAATAGTATTCTCATGTCGTGAGATAAAGTGTGTTTTTTATGACAGCCGACATACAGTCTGTGAGGGCATAGAGGCTCTCTTTTCTTGCAGTTTATGCACCACATTAGAGGATGCCACACTGGGCTTGGTGGCTTCCAGTGCTGCTTTTAGAGGTAAATATACAGCATTTTGCACCCTCTAATACTAGGTTTTTAAATCTGAAAAGGGAAACCCAAGTACTTATTAGGCTATTATACTTGTAAACATTTCTAAGCTTTACTCTTGTGTGATGAAATCTCAAGGCAGTGCCTGGCTAGTCTACAATATTTTTTTTAATTAATTTACATTTTATCTCATTATACAAACTAAATTCAGTGTACTAACATCCTTAAGTGATACACCAGGTTGGGGGAATCAATCAGAGAAGCAGCCAAACAGGCTCACAGTTACTCTGGAGCAGCTGCAGAGATTCACACCTCTGGTTGGAGTATCTAACAGGACAGCTACTGCAGCCACAATCTGGCCAAAGTTGTCCAGTTTGCCTGAAGCCATGTGGCGGGACACAACCAAAGGTGCTCTAGTCAGAATGTACATGGATATGCGTTAATGCATAGAGGCCATATACAAAATGTTTTGCCTACATGGAGGGGTGGGAAACCAGCATAATGCATCACCCTGAACAAACCACCCCCCACAGTGAGACATGGTGATGGCAGCATCATGCCGTGGGGATGCGTTTCTTAAGCAGGTGAGGGCCGAAAAAAAATGTAGACTGGGGTGAAAGTTCACCTTCTATCAAAACAAAAATAATCCTGAATATATAGTGAGAACTCAAGTGCAATGTATTTAAAACATACTACATATTATTGAGGCTTTTAATGGGGTGTGAGTGAACGGGAGGGGAAGTGACTTTAAATGTAAATGTTTTGGTGTATTTTTACGGAGACTCATTGAAATGTCTTTGTGCCTCATGCACGCAATGACAACAAAGCATCTTTAAATCGATTTGTTTGAATAACCCCGGTCAACATCTAGATCAAAATCTTTTTATGAATCTGTTGATGAAAAAAATGATGGTTTTAAGAAGCTCTCCATCTAAATCTAACTCAGTTTAAGCTGTTATGGAAAGAAAAATAGACAAAATGTTCAGAAACTGGTAGACATACCCTGAAGCACGTAGCTGTAATAGCAGTTTCTACACAAAAGGATACTTTGGGTTAATTCAGTTATGTTTTTAAAAAGTGCCTAATTAGGATACCAAAAAATTAGATGATGTGTATTTTTTGGTACACGTCCACGCTTTCATAAATTTATTTAGATGTCCGTCCTCCTGTGGCAGGTCGTTTACGTATGATTTAATTGTTTTGGCTGGGTAAATCCTCACAGGAGCCAAGGTCATTTTTCTTCTGTTTTGTGTTTCACCCTAGATACAGATGCACAGAAACACAGAGCAAACACTGCATTAATATTCAAAAGAGCCACAGGGCAAACCTTCTTCAGAGTCGCAGCAGCTTGTCTGTCATTTGATTATTCATTTCTGAGGCTGCACAAACAGAGGAAATGCCTCTCTGATCCCCAAACTCCTCCACCCCCTCAACAACAAAAAAAAAAACTGTAAAAAAAAAAAAACATCTACAGCAACGAAGCACAACGCAACCCGCAGACATACAGGCGAGGATGGTGATATAATGAAATGCACCTTCACATATCACTATTTTGAGACATCGTAATAAATCACCTTCTGTGCTGTTTTATTATAATAAAATGAAAGTAAACTGTGACATACGGCATGCACGATAAGAGAAGTGTTGGCTGTTGCCTCGAGGCAGAGATGCACAATATCACAACTTGATGGGAGTAACCGATATTAACGCTGACATTATAATGGTGCCACCGTAGCTTACTGCTGTGATTTCTTTAGGAATGGTGAGCAGAGACGGTGCGGTGCTCAAAAAGCTCTGCTAGATTATCGTTTGTTGACTGGAGTCTGATTTAGAGGGAAAGTTGCCATCACAGGCAATGCTGCTGCTTCATAAAGGTATTCTGCCTCCGTTGGCCTCTATACAGTATCTCATAAATACATACATGCAACTGTGGACACCGAAAGCAAAGTTAATAAATACATTTCAAAAATGCACTGACACTCACGTACACCACATCTTCTTTTCTAACTTTGCTTTGTCTGTGAAAGAGACACGTCGTTATTTAGAGCTACTGCAGCTTAAAGCACGTTGATACTGCACTTTCTTACTCTCACACAAAAACAGAGTTGGGCTGAGGCCTGAGGGCAGGGGAACCTGGTGTGATCCCTCTGGAGGGGAAACGTCTTGATGACAACAGATAACCAAAATAAAAGGAGAGTTTTCAGCGCTGGGGGATCAAAAAAAAAAAAAAACACGACACCTCTGCGCTCCCCTTGTGGCCACACGCTGCTGTTTATTTTGGGGGGGATGGTGAATGTAATTATTTGACTGCCGCCGCTGCGGGTGTTTATTAATCGGTTATGCACTCAGCCAGACATGGTTCAATGAGGTTTTTTTTTCTACTTCTGGAGGGGTGGATGATGGGTGGCGAGATCCAGGACTCCTGACAATTCTGATAAACGCAACAGTTTTGATGAAAACGTGTAGACCAGAACCATGGTTGTTGGTGGTTTTGACTATTTTTACCTAATAATGATAATGAACTTTTAGCTTTTTTGAAATCTTATGACAGAGTCACAGTGTAAATCTAATATTAAACAAATTACTATAAATATCCACATATTTACTAATTAAGAATATAAGTAATAAATTAAACTCTTAACAAACATGAGGACAAACAAATGGAAAACCACCAGGCGGTCAGTGTCCTCCAGCGTCTAGATGTCTCTGGAGCAAAAAGCTGAATCACGTAATTGGGTCATTAGCAGGTTTATGTACAACCTGATGGCATGCTGCAGAGGTCATTCAGCTGTTTGATTCCACTGTGCCGGATCAGGCAGTCAGACGGTCAGAATTTCCCTGACTGTTAGTGTAACCTTGAATGAAAAGCTATCCACTTTAATCTGATTCTATGTGAACTAATCCAAGATGGAAAGATGGGGAAACACGGGTTTGAAGTTTATTCCTCCACACGGATTCATCCTGTTTCAGCTCAGCAGAGTAACGTAAAATTTTCCCACCTGGTTCCCGCTGGAAGAGCTCTGCCGTGATTTCCGGATACCAGAAATTCAACCAGCAGGCAGTGTGAACACCCAGCTCCTTATCTCTGCCTCTGCTAAAGAAGTCTCTGCCTACTGCCTGCACAACAGACCTGGGTTGCTTAGGGTGAGTAAAGAGAGGATTCCCAGTGGGTGATAAGGGAAGAGGGTCTCTTAGGCATTGCACAGAGAAAAAAAAACTCTTCCAAGGAAGAGAAAATACTTCCAGGAATGCTGCAGGCGGACAAAATAAGGATGATCAAACAGTCCCGCTAGGCACAGCTGATCAGACTGGACTGCTGACGCCACCGTTCGCGGCTCAAAGCTTTACACGTCTCGCTGCTTCTTCTGTGGTATTGAGGTGGCTAGCTTCTCTCTCCCTCAGTACTAGATGTTGCTCTCAGATCCAGTACGGTGTGCAGAAAAAGCAGTGATAAACAATGATGGGATTTCAAAGGCTTTTTAGAAGCCAAACTGACACAAAATCTCAGAAAACCCATGGAAACAACCATATAAGTAACAATATCAATATATCTATATTCAAAATTATTTTAAGCAGAGAGTTCATATCCCGTTGCAGGTAGGCACATTCATTTCAAAGTGAGACAAAACTGACACTAAGTTGCATGTAATCATAGAAAATGATTCAAACAGTCTCGCTTTCTCCCTTATAGTCTCTGTTTGAATTAACAGAAGCTCGCTGTCAGCTGTTTACACCATGAATGAAAAAATAGCTGTCTCTTTCACACCAGCGTTACAGCTGACATGCATGTGACGACCTCGAACGACCTGGGAAGAATGTGAAAAGTTAAAAATGCCACATATCTGAGGTTAGTATAACGCTACAGAACATAACGTTGGTTAGTGGGTACTAAGTCTAAAATAAAGTTAGGTGAAGGCAAGAGATGTAAGGCAGGTGTTGTGTAGTCCGTACTCCTAATGTAGATAATAAATATTTATTATGTTTTTCTTATGTATTCTAATAATTGTTAAAGAGAAATCGGAAAGAGCTCAACTCGCTGAATCAGCCAGTCAAAGCTTTACAAAAGCAAGTGATTGCTAATGCAAAATGTTATGGATGCACTATTTGACCTTATTCTGTACAGATTTGAAAATATTGTTTTAACATAACAAATTTTAACTTTTAACATGACTGATATGCTGAAGAGAAGTTACGTTCACTTGTTTCAGCTCTAAGAATAGCTCTATCGAGGGTGCATGTGGCTCACCTGCCCTCCAAAGTCAAACGGAAATCGACTTGGTGGGCACAGCTGCAAGCAAAGGGTCATGCATATTAACCGCAGGTCGAAGAAGAAATGCAAATTCATGACAAATAAAACGTACTGCCGCTGTCAGACAGTAAGAATAGGCTTTTGACATGCACATCTGCACAGCGTTGCAGCACAACTAACGTTTTATTTCACCCTCATGCATCTGTCAATCCAAGACTTCGCCGTTCACCTAGGCTGTGTGCAGGTTTTAGTTTTCTGAGCAAGTTTTACGTGCGTCTGTGTTTTGAATTTCGGTGGAATAAAAAAAAAAAAATTTTGACGGAGCACTTAATCCTTGACACGTTGGTAAATCGTGTCATGCTGTGTACAAGCGATAAAGGACTGCCAAGCAGGTTCACGGCTTAGGCAGACTAATCACAAAGGTAGTGTCTATTAGTTAATAAGCTGCAGAGCTCTCAGGTTATATTTGACTTCCTGTAGGCAGTTATCCAGCTGGCCTAATGCTCACATCTGTTCAGTGGGAGATAAAGTGGGAGATACTTTATTCCCACATTCAGACTCCTGGCTGGTCTTCACTCGTAGGCCCCCTGCTTTGTCTGCGCTCTGATCTGATGCATGACAGGATTAGGTGTGCTGGGATCATCACGGTACACAAAGTACCTCTCGGGAAATTAAAAAGTTTTGATTTCTCTTCTCTTTTTCGACTTAGCCCCGATAAGAACCACGGCGAGTTGACCGTGACCACAGTCGATATCGGTTTAAACTCCGTCCTTCTGATCGTCCTGTTAGAGATTCAGCCGTATAAAGTTCTCCCTCAGCCAGGAGATTGTTTGGATCGGATGCCCTCCAGCTGCTCTGCTGTTTCGACACGAGCTTGATCATCTGTTATGAATTTGAAATTCTCCACACTTTAAATTTCTACCTTGGGGGCTCTTGCCAAGCAACCTGTCAGGACACCTCTCTCTGCTCTGCCTCCCCGTGTGCAGATCTCTGTGTGCTGCAAGTCCTTTTCTGGAACCGTGGTCTTATACTGGAAGGAAAGAGGGCATTCTGTTGTATATGGGAGTAAATCTGAGTGCACATTATTGCTTTTTTCAGTTCACTGACTCCTCCTAGTCAGAAAAGTCAGTGAGCCACGAAGGACTTGCCATAACCATCTCCGAGGGAGCACATCTTTGTCTCGGTATTTAAGACGAGATGACACAGAAGGTGGCCCTCAACTATTGACTGAGGGTTGAACCACACTATCCTGACCTCGCATGTCCTCAGCTCCTCCAGCACAGCAGACTGGGATTGTGTGAATCTAGACTAAACACAAAGCGAGAACGAACCCATGCGCTGTGAACGATCCTGTTTTAAAAGCTCATTTTTCACTTTAGGAGTCTCAGCATAAACACATCCCTCTGAACGTACACCAGCGCTTCCCTGTCACGGAAACGAATGGACCATAGGCTAATGCAATATTTCTCCTTTCGTGTCCAAACACTCAGCAATCCGGAATCACCGCCTTACCACCCAGCAACGAACGATTTGCAGAACTCCACGGCTCACTGCCAAGCTCGAGTCTTTACTGAAGGGCCTTCTCTGCTGCCAGCAGCTGGGCCAACTTTCACGTCTCATGCTCGTGTCTCATGCTCGTGTCTCATGCTCGTGCCGCAAAATGGCTGCAGGAAGGCTTTGTGGTGAAAAAAGGGGAGCATGGAGGGTGTTTGTTGGTTTCAAGGAGATTTACTCAATCAGAGAGCAAACAGAGCCAGAATCATGTAAGTATAAAACTAAATTTCCAATGAATAACCTCTACCCGCTGGAGGTTAATATGGTTTAATCAGCTGTTATTGTTGTCTTTAATGACAATGAATAGGTATCAGAGCCACAGTAAATGGGAAAAGGCTCTGATACAAATTTTTCATAAAATTATATACAATTGCTCCCACTGAGTTAATTAAGGATACCTTATTAGAACAGTGTTTGGACCCCAGCATGCATTTAACAAGGTGTCTGAAACATTCATCAGATTATTGGTCCCTGATAGCATCACTCAGTTTTTTGCAGATTTGTTGGCTGTACGTCTTTGACGGGAATCGACCTGTTTCGCCACATCTCAAACGTGCTCTGTTGGCTTGAGATCTGGTGACTGTGAAGGCCGTCGGAGTACAGTGGACCCGTTCTCCCGGTCCGGATATCTGAGGTGATTTAAATTTTGTGACAGTGGGAATTATCCTGCTGGACGTTGGCAGCAGAAAATGGGTAAAATGATGCCAGAAAGCGATGGTCAGGAGTAAAACTGAGGCGGGCTGTGGCGTTTAACTGATCCTCACGTCAAGAGAAGAGGTACAGTAAAGATTTTAGTTACAGCACGATTATAGAGTAAATCACTCCTTCTCCTCGCATTAATGATGAGAGCAATAAATACCAGAGACTCTCTGTACAGCTACTAGTATGGCAAATAATCTCACTTTCTTGCAGTCAGCCTTTGGAGCGCAAACACTTGAACCGTGCTCACCTCCGTGCAAAATCATAAAAGCTCCACAACGGCAGCCCCTGGGCCAGTTTTCGCACAGGCAAGGGCAGGCTTCTTCACAGAAGAATAGGCTTTTGTGTGACTGAACAAAGGGAATTTCCTTCCCTTCCTGCTCTCCTCTCTCTCGCCCGGAAACCTATCATATGGCGCCGTGCACCTTCCCACACGCCTGTTTCTAAGTTACCGGCAGCGTTGGCTGCCAATCCCGCTTAATTGCCTCCTGTGTAAAGTGACAGCTGATGAGGGAGCTGTCCTCGCCTCTTCTCGCAGATCACTGTCTCTGTTGCCTCTCCAGGCGAGAGACTCCACCTGAGAATTATTTCGTCACCCCTCTGGGAAATAAACAGTAATGCTGACCCGGAGTGAAACTTCAGTAACCCGCACGGAAACTGGTGAAATATCCCCGTAATGAAAGGGAAACAACGTGTTCTAATTTACAGCACCACTCTGTGGGGACAAATAAGTGAAAAACAGGATAAAACAATGCAAGCTTTGACTATAGAGAGAAGTTGTTCAGAAGCAGAGGCAGGGAAAAGGCAAATTACAGTCGTCGCTGTTTGATGCTGAGCAGCTTTCTTTAGTTACCTTGCTCGATCCCGGAGAAAAAGAAAAGATCTCCTGCTTCTCCGCCCCTCACAGAATTATCCACCCTGTTGCTGCTTGTTCCCTTCTCTTTTATTGTGTCTTCCTCACTAATAGAGTCTCCTCATCCTCGGGCGCGGGGCTGAAATTAACAGCCCATGAGAGGAAAAACCAGGAAACACACACTAGAGTGGGGAAGAGGAGTGGAAACACACTCTCCTCACCCGTTAGTCCTCCTTGGTAGTGTATCCCCATCCGCCAGAGCGCGGCAACTGAAAGTGTGTGTGCAAGAGAGAGAGAGAGAGAGGGAGAGATAGAGAGGGAGGAGGAAATGACACTCTATGGGTGAGTGAGAGGGTGTGAGAGAGTGGAGGGTGATCCTCTGCGCAGTACAAGCTCCTGTTTATCTCTCCGTCTGTCTGTCTCCTTTGCATTCCTTCCCGACAGAAGCCACAGGGTCGGCTGTTTTTACAGCAACTGGACTTGGTTTCTTCCCGAGGGAAAAGACTTCCTGTTAGCGCTCTCCTCAACTTTCCTCACGGGCAAAGACGGTCTGAGTTTGGTGGTCTTCTTGTTTTTAATAATTCCCTTTACTCATGCAATCATATTGCCGTTTAGCCGTCGTCAATTTAGACTTATCAGCATCCCGGCCAGCCTTAATGTAATTTCCTCTTATGAGGAATCTGCAATGATTTGAATTTAAATGCACAGTGTATGGCACACAGTCAGGCATTTGCATGTTCACTCGTTACTGTTTAAACGACATGTATAAGTACAAAGTGCAAATTAATTTACATGCCTTATTTTTGTTATTTTCTTTTGCTTACATCTGAGTTGGCTATATAAATTACACATATTTCATTCAAAATTCTCAGAGCATTTACGTTTTCTATCAATTAGAATGGTAATAAAAAAAACACATTTCAGTATATACTCCCTAGGTACACCTTTACATTTGCTTGTAGAACACCAACAGCAAACTATTTAAAACATTTAGGCACCTAGACATAGTTAAGGTGACTTGCTGGAGTTGAAACCAAGTATCACCACGAGAAATGAAGAGGATTTAGATTGTTGGGTCTCAATTTCAGCTGCAACATCCAGATGGTAGGGTCAGAATTTAGACTAAATATGAAAGCATGAACTCGATTCTCCTATATAGGAACATTTCAGGTACAGCTGGTGGTGTAATAGTTTGGATAATATCTGTACCAACTTAGCATTGTTTAAATATCACAGCCTACCCAGAATACCAATGCTGGTCATTACCTTCCCTTTAAGGACCACAGCGTACTCATCTTCTGATGGTTACTTCCAGTAAGATAATGCTCCTTGTCACAAACATCAAATCAGTTCAAACTTGTTTCATTTCTTTGGATTCCAATGGCCTCTCCACCTTCACCAGGTATTGATCCATCAGAGCTCCTCTGCTATGTTGAGAAACGGGAGACATAGAAGTTCTGGAGACCAGCCAGGAGGCAGCAAAAACCCATGAAGGAGCTCTGGAGACTGTCCATGAGGTCACCGGGACCCACAAAGATGCTAAGAAGGTGAAGTCAAAGACTGCAGGATCCCTTTTATGAGCTCTGGAAATTGAGACCTCTCTGGGGGTGGATACACAGAAATAAGCAAATATCGAATAAGACATAACAAATGGATGTGAGTTTTCAAAACCAAAAGACACAAATATAGGAAAGTAAACCAGAGACAACCCAAAATCCAAGTACAAGAGTGGACTTGAGTAGAGTTTTGATGTGAATACACTGCTATTCAGTGATTGGGCGAGGAGAAGGTTTTCTCTGAGGAAGTCTGGGAAAAACTGAGGAGTGACGACGTTAATACTAATTAATTAATACTAAAAACCAAAATGAACAAACAGGTCAAACTGAAATTTAATTTACTATTTACAAACCATGAAGCACACCTGAAGGGAAAAAAAAGAAAAGAAAAAGCACACTTCAGCTTTCTATAAGCAAACACGCTGCTTTTGTGTATAGAAACATATAATGCTAATACCTATAAAAATGATTTGACAGGTTAAAAATTAGCAGTTCTGCGCTATCAAAGTCTTCACATCACTCCCACCATGGCTGAGAAAAAAACACTCTCATAAAGCTCTAAATTTTAACTCCATGAGGCAAACTTTGCAGCAGTTCAGAGTCCATCTCCACCTCTCTCTCTCTCTTTCTCTCTCTCTCTCTCTCACACACACACACACACACACACACACACACACACACACACACACACACACACACACACACGCACACACAAGCTGTCTTATTTTGTCATTAGATTAAGCTGATATGTGATCCAGATATTTATCCTGGTAATATGTTTTATCCTTACAAAATATCCATGACAATTTTGCACATACAGTTACACAAACAATAGTTGTATTTTTGTTGTTTCATTCGTGTTTTTATTCATAACGATTTTTTAAAATTCTATACTGTTTCTTGCTGATTTTTTTTAATTTATAATGTTTAATGTCGCTAACAAGACAGGAGATGGGCTTCAAAGGCCACAACTCCAAGAGGTGTTTAACTCTTTCAGACTTTAGGCCATCTGAAAAACAACCCGTGCCAATTAAATCTTTTTCTGCAACATGCACAAATGCAGTGAGCATTGCATCACGTGTATAATACCAAGTAGATGTTTTGCATACATGTTTCTAGCCTGAACTAATTGCAACCTCTTCTTCTGGATATGCGTTTGAGAAATGAACCATGAACATAAAATGGGGATTAAAAAAAAAAAGCATATAAAAAGACAATAAACTGCGATTGTAATTATTTAATGCAATATAAATAATGAAAAAGTACAATTAAGATAATTAAAATAATGATGGATACTAGGATAATGTATAACAGAAGCAAAGCAAATGCTCAGATGCTTGTAAAAAGTGGCTAAAAGAACCTCACTGCAGTAATGATCTCCAGCAGTCATTGGGTAAGAAGCGAGGTACAACCATGCACGCACGGACAAACTCACACCAAAGGGCAATTGAGAGAGACCAATTAACCTAACAGTCAGGTTTTTGGACTGTGGGAGGAAGCTGGAGTACCCGGAGAGAACCCACACATGCACAGGGAGAACATACAAAAAATAACACAAAAAAGACCCCAGGCTGAAGCCAGTACCTTCTTGCTGCAAGGCAACAGTGCTAGCAACTGGGCCAATGTGCAGCTCTCACATCAAAATAGGGTATTAATATAATTCTACCATGTAATGAAATTACATTTCCCTTAAAATTGTTTAATATGCTTATTCATAGAGCTAAATATTCACAGATTCCAACTTGATAAATGCTAAATTAAATTAATGCTAGAACCAATCATGGTGATCTACTTACTAGTTAATATGGAACAATCCTAAATGAAGAACTTAAAGTTAAATGAACGCATTGAATTTTGTGGCATTTACAGATGTTAAAGCAAACTATTACTGACGCCGGTGACCTGTTCTTGCAGTTATTAGCCCAGCGCGTGCTGCATGGGAAGAACACCCGGTAAGTGCCCGTCTTGCATGCTCTGCTGGTTCCTGATGTAACATGGCAGCTGAATAGCCTAAATGTGTCCCCTGAGTGTGTGAATACTGGGTCAGTTTGCGCACAGACCTATAGATCAATGAGGTCCCAACCATTACTGAAAGGTGATTAAAGGGTCACACTGACAGTTTCTGCCATTCAGTTGATAAAGTGTAAAAATGTGTCCCACAGCCGGACATGAACACTAGAGCCAAGGTGACAAAAGAGTCACGCAAAAGAGTAAAGGGGGGGAGAGAGAGAGGGGAGAACGAAGAGTAGCAACATATGGCCACATCGTCTTGATGCTGCTGACCAGGCGAGCGAGAGACTCCCCTGTGGAGCACTGTGGGTACTGTGTGGTTTTAACCCGCAGGTGTTGCTCTTGCACACAAGGCAACATGCAGGAGGAGGAGGAGGGAGCGTTGTCGAAGGCCGATTTCTGTCCAAGGGAAGATGAGCCGACAGGGATGCCTGCAGCCAGTCTGTGTGGTGATTGGCCCGTGTGATGTTCAGCCAGGAGGAAATATGCAGGGGAGAGATATAATGTATCCTCGGCGCGTGCATTCATCTCTTCGCATGTGGACCTAAACATATATAGTGCATTCATCCACAAACGGTCTTGGGCTTTAAACGTTCTGTGCATCTGCAGCTGCTTAATGAGTGACATGACCTGTCTAAGTCAGATTCTATTTGCTCTAAAATTTCCTGCATGAGAGCAACAAGACAAAGAAACACGGGGCCATTGCACAATCATAAAATATTATTTTATTTGTCATGGATGATGAAATTCTTGCAGGATTTCATTTGGAACCCTCACCCACAGTGATATAAAGTAAACATTACGTCTTTCCTTCACACAATCATGAAATATTGAGTAGCTGGAAATGCGCACATAAAATCAGGGTATGATATATGAATGCGAAGCTGTGTGGTTTGTTCATTCGTCTCAAGATAATCCTTATGATGAATTGGTATGCATCTGGCGAAGTTAGATGAGTCATTTCACTTTTTTTTTCAGTACCCGATGTTCACCTGCTGCTGTTAGCCCCCTCTCTATGGAGACGAGAAGGCCCTCAGGTGTGCGGTCATGTTTCTGACATGCTTCTTGTTTGAGTTATCTTCCAAACAGCTAGGCTTGGTAAAGACGCAAGTGAGACTGGTCACTTCACTTTATCATACAGTTGAAATACTGTGCCTTGCAAAATATTAGGCCCTCTTGGCTTTTTACCCTTTTTGTTATATTCCAATCACTAATTTAAATGTTTTTTATCTTGTTTTTATGATAGATCTGCACAAAATAATCTAACTTGGTAAAGTGGAATAACATATATATATATATATATATATATATATATATATATATATATATATATATATATATATATATATATATATATATATATATTGTTTATATGGAAGCAGAACATTAAAATAAAAGTGCTCTTTACACTACTTTTGAATTCATTCTTGGAGTTTGTAAATACAATGCGATTAATCATATATATATATATATATATATACACACACAATCTATATCTTTATCTATAAATAGATATAGATATAAAGAAATGAAAGCTGGCATGTGCATATTTATGCACTCTCTTTGCTATGAAGTCCCTAAAATGTTCTGGTGCAACAAATTACCTTTTAAAAAGAACATAATTATTGAAATGAAGTCCACCTGTGTGCAATCTAAATGTCACATGATCTGTCAGTATAAACACAACTTTTCTAAAAGAAGGTCTTCATTTTCTGCATCCTATCACTTGAAGGTTATGGGTGAAATTAGACAAATTTTTGGTGTAAAGGTGTCACTATATTTTCAGGTCTGAAACTACAATGGGTTCACAAGAACATGATGAGATAAGATGAAAATTTGCTGATTTTTTGAGAAAAACAAAATAATCTCTTTTGCTTTCTTTTTTGCTCACATGAAGTAACTGTGAAGTAACCCTTTAATGTACATCCGATGCACTCCGAAGTAGATACTAAATTTAGTGTCAATATAATCTGTGCATTCATCAAAATTGTTTACATTTTTTCTAAAAAGTACCAGACAGTTCTAAAGTGGTTTTGTGAAGGGTGCTTTCAGACAGCCAGATGAGTAGGGCAAGCAGATTATGTCTAAACAAGACAGCAAAGCAGGAACTAATCCTTTTCCATCTTCAAAATAAGTCTCTCAATCATAAATACAATATTGGTTTCAATTATATTTCAATATAATCACTCTGCTTCATATCCAGGATTCAATGATTTTGATTAATTTTATCAGACAAAGTCACATGATTACTTAATTTTGACGGAAAATATTGTGCCACTTGAGTACATCACACCCCTAATTCGGACCATTTATTATTTCAATCAGATTGACAAGAACCTAATTAATAATAATAATAATTGAACTTTATTGCTCTCACAATGGAGAAATTCACTTCTGCATCTTAACCCATCCCCTTGGGAAGCAGTGGGCTGCCACTGTGCGGCACCTGGGGAGCAATCAGGGGTTAAGAGTCTTGCTCAGGGACCCAGAGTTCTGTGACTGGAGATCAAACCGGGTACTTGCATCCTTCTCTGAGTGCAAGCACACTGCTCTAACCACTAGGCCAGCACTCCCCTAATTACACCTGAAGAAAGTGATCCCTGAGCACGATGGAGCCACCACCATGTTCAACTACAGCCATGGTGTTCTTTACATGATGCAGTTGTGTATCAAACATCCTTTTATTTCAAAAAAGTGAGGCTTTGGTTTCATCTGACCATAAATGTTTTAACATCGTCTTCTATTAGACTTTTGTGTGGAGATTTTAACCACACAAACCAGCAAACAGACTTAAATCGGAGGCAACCGGACTTTCGTACAGTTCTTTCTTCATCAAGTTTCTTGTCTTTTCTCCATGTTTCCAATGTCACTGTTTTCCCATATTTGTCCTTATTCAAAATTAATGCTATGGATTTTTTTTGGTCTTTTTCTCCTGACTGGTCCCTTTGTCCAATGAGATCATTTTAATCATTTTGTCTCTCTCTATGCAAACTATAGTTTTAACTAAAGGATGCAAACGTCAGTGAAATCTAAAAAACTAAAGCGACAAAACTTTATTACTGGTTAATCAGAGTGAGAGTATTTGTCAGGAACAACAGACAGGAACAGTGACTACTGCAATTGAATCAAAAGGTGCTTCGACAAACATTAATTTAATGGTTGTGCTACTTTCCCAGAACAGATTATGTTGTTTTTTTTTGTAAAATCTTACACATATCACCAAAAAGGGCAGGACAATTCTGAAATGATTGATCATAAATTCATCAATTTAAATAATGTTCACTAATCACCAAAAACTTTATTAGTCTGTACACCTTTCTGTGGGCTTTAAAAACTATAGAGGATCATCTTTAATCTATCTGCTTTTGTCTTCTTTTCAGTTAAGCATCTCCTTCTGCACAATCAGGTGATGGTAGTTACTTTTTTCTTTTCCTTTGGGGAGGTTCAACAAGATTCTTTCAAATCATTTTAGCAGGTTCTAAAACAGGAGAATAAGCTCCACCATCAAATCCACTCGAGTTTTGACATGAATATGACTTTAAGTCTTTAATAAAGAAGAATAAATTAAAACTTATTTGAAAACATGCATCTATTTTTTTCACCTGTGAGATATCCTTTGCGTTCGTTAAGACCCAACCAAGAGACATGGATTATATTCTCTATTTAAAAAGTCTTAAGACGGTGAGTCTTAACAGGACTTTAAAAGACTGATGCAAAATTGAACCAAGCTATGAATTAGTGTCTTGCAGCCGATGTTGCAAAGCTCCGTGGTATTTATAAAAGAATGTTGATAAGTCTTTCTCTGGGGCCTTCCTTAGTGCACAGATATATGGAGGTCAAAGAAGGAACAGGGAATTGTCCAAATCCCTCCATGTCATTGTGTGTCCTCTGGAGCTTAGATGGAAATGGCTAAAAAGTAAAGTGCAGTATGTTGATTTCCTTTTACGTGACTAAAGCTGCCATCCAATCTATTTTTCTTGCTTTTTTTTAAATAAAAAATCAAAGTCAGTTCAAATTTAGCGTTCTCTATTTAATTTACAAGATAGCAGATGCAGTTTTTTTCTGGCTACTTTGTATTACAATTATATTCCAAAGTCTCCACAACCAGCAGCAGTGTGATTATTTCATGCTAATATAGACCCACTTAAAAACAGAAAAGTGGGGAAAAAAACACCTTTTGTTAGAAAATCTTGTGACACTCAGGATGCACTTTTCCTAATTTAGTGGAGTGTGTTCTCCTCATTGCCTCAAAGCTGTAAACCTCATTTTAAAAGCAATTGGGTGTCACCTTTAATCGGCAACTGCTAGATTCAATCACAAGTCGTTTAGTGGTTTGAAAAACCATAAGATTGCCGATTCAAACCAAACAAACCTGGGGTAGTCTGTGCAGCAGGCTGTGTTATTGCTTCACTTTCAAATTTGAGCAACATTTGAAACATACACATTAGTGCTCATACTCATAACCTTGTCTATGTGTATTTATTTGTAGGATTTAAGTTGATGTTAAGCCCAGGTTTCAACAGGGATGTCACCTCATATTATTCTTAAGGGGGAAAATATTACGTCTTTGGAGCAAATAGGAAAAAAATTCAGAAAAGAAACAGCAGGCCTGTTATTAGCAGAGATTTGTGAGAAAACTACGAGCTCAGGAGCCGTTCCTCAACACTAATTTGGAAGAAAGAAAACTTGAAAAAGAAAGGAGAGAGAATGCCACCAAAAATTTGGAGAGTATTGATAAATGGTGTGTCAAATCGAAGGTGACAGCTCATACCCACCTTTTTCTTTTTTTAACAAACTGACACTTTCTAAGGTTAAAGTTAATCAAATAGGATCAGTCTTTATGCCCTGTTTTAAAGCTTTTTTTTTTTTTTACCTGCTTGTTCGAGGTGTAGCAAAACACTTGGATTCACTTCCCTCTCTGTTTGGAGATTGCACGCAGTATTAGAAAGCTATGAATATCAAATCAGGAAAAGTTGCTACAAGCATTGAGTAGCACTTTCATTCTCCTCCTCTGCAGCGTGAATGTAGATTGTAATGATCCTTATTTCAGACAACAATCTCTCTGCCATGCTATGCATTAAAATGGCCCAGGTCTATAAATCTATTCACTTTAGATCCAAATACTGAGATATAACAGCCAGCCGGGCCGACAGCGTCATGTGCTCTGTTAAATTTGTTATGTTGATTTAACCCATGTTCATTTTAGTGACGGCAGCTTGAATAAAGGGTGAATTTAGTGAATCGAAAAAACCTGAATTAGCTACCCTCAATAAGTTGAATATAATGAGGAACGCCTACCCCAGGAATTACTCAAATTTTACTTGAAAGGGGGAAATTGTGCAGCTTTTCGACTGCAAATATACCGGTTACAGCTCTTGTTTTATGGTTTGCTGGAGGTTGTGGTTTGGTGGCAAAAATTTTTTTAAATCTGTTCCATTTCTCAGCTGGTACATATTAAAATACATGCTTCTAAAAAGCCAAAGCTTAAAAAAAACAATCTAGTTTTCAATTAATAAAGTTTTGTGGAGAGTTTAAGAGATTTTGAATAAATAAAATTGTCATGTCACTTTTTATTCTATTTTCTATGACCGCACACAAGCGGTGGAAAGCCTCTTTAAAAGGTTTTTATGTGATATAGCCTGATGTCTACTTAAAGTCATCTCTCGCAGCAGGTGGAGTGACAAACTGGTCCTGGCATTGCGCTAAAATAGCTCTGCTGTCTCAAAGTCACTCTGTCCGAACATTAACGTCTTACAACTGTCATCATGCTGCAGTGTAGGTCAGCAATGTTTTTGTTTTGCTTTTACAGCTCTCTCTCTCTCTCTCTCTCTCTCTCTCTCTCTCTCTCTCTCTCTCTCTCTCTCTCTCTCTCTCTCCCTCTCTCTCACATCATGTCACAACTAACTTATTTTGCTGTGCAAACACAAAAAAGGAAAAAATAAAATAAAGCAATGTGGTGAACACAGTTTATGTCAATTTTTGTCAAACAGGAAATAAGTTGTAAAACGTCCTTATTATGCCCAGGTTACTTATGCCAACTCATTGATTAATTAAAACATTTTTTTTTTGTAACGAAGCAAAACACTGTATCAGATAACTGAAATGGTTCAGATGAAACTCATTGGAAAGTACAATACAGAAATTGCTTGACAAATTACTAATTATTCAAACCTGTAAGTAGTAGTATTCTACATCCATAAGTACAACTAATACACTTCTAATTTGGTGAATATTGCAGAAAACATAGTAAATATTGGGGATAAAATGGTTCAAAAGCGTAATGAACTTAATGACCATTATTCTGAGCAGTCATGTGAAGGAGAACTACTGACAAATGATCTTTTAGACATCAATCACCAAACTTTGTTTTAATCTCAGTTTTTCTATCTAAGTTTGGCTGACATTTAACCCCAAACATTAGGCTCCTACTGTCATGTTTTTTAAACAGTTAAAGGAGCAAAAAGCAAAATGTCATTATTTTTTTAGATAGAATGAACTAAAAATACTTTTAAGAACTAAAGGTATTTTTTTTTTTTAGATTTAGATTTCTTTAGAATATGGTATGACGTCACACATCATCTCTCTGTGTTGTTCTCCAGTCTCTTACAAAGTCAGGCCGGCCACGCGCGCATGTACGTCCATGTGAACAGCTGCCACTGCACCCCCCTCCTCACCACCACCATCAGCACCACCAATAAAATGCAAACAATGTGTTCGCTTGAAGAAAATCAGGCCCCATTATTACCACAAAGATCAACGATCTTTGGCAAAGAAGTTGTCAGATAAACATCCAGAGGTGCAGCACCACGAAAAGATTCAGCGCCACAGTCCCGGTGCTGGGCAAAATTCTGTTTCCCTGATATACTATTTTTCCCTGACTTCTTTAAGTGTTAGCCCTTAGTGATAGCAGACTGGTGAGGAGAATCCACAACAGAATATAATAACACCAGTGTTGGGCTAACAGGGGAGCTGAATTTCACCGGGAAGAGAGGAGAGAGGGTGCTTGCTTTAAAACCCTTATTCGGAACAGGTCACGGGGCACTTTGGGTCAACAAACAGATCTGCTAGCAATATTCAGGATAAAACCTGACTTCATCTGTTTGCTTCTTTTACTCACTCCCAATTGTTTCTTGACTGTCTGACTGTGCTGCATTTTGGAGTATCAATGCTCTTTGCCTTGCTTCTCTTCCATCCCCTTGCAGCCTGGGACTACATATTCTTCTCTTTTTATCACCCATTATTAATGTTTTTTTTTATTCAACATCTTTATTTCTTTAAAGAAATTGAATCAAGGTATCATGTGATGAAAATGAATGTGGTGTTCATGAACAGACTGTTCTGACCTAAGCAAAGCAAAGATTTATTTAGTTGTTTTGTTCCACACATGTTCTTAACTGTTCTAATTATTTTTTGAATTGATGTACGATAACAATCATTTAATCTAACAATAACCCTTATATGTACTTGGGTTCTCTGTTTCAGGGGGTCCAAGAAGAGTATGTTTTTTACACTTGTAAAAACGTTGAGAAGTGTGAGCTATACTTTATATTTAGTTTACATTTGAAGTTAATGGAAACAGTCATGAAAGAGACAATATGGAAGTGAAAAAGAATCACGGCAACAGTTTCTAGAAGAGAAAGTGAAAGCAGGCATGTGGGAAGTGGACCTCTACATTATTGTTTTAAATCTTCTCTAGATATGCAGTCTACATGGACACGTCACAAATGGAGCGTTTAAAAAAATTCTGCTTTGGAAAGTCTTTAGAGAAATGTTTCTTGCCATAAACTCAGGAGCGTCTTGATGAATTTATTAAGAGGCCATTAAAATATTGCAAACCTGAGCTTGTATGTGCCTCTAATACTGGAACTAGGAGCAGAGGCGGAACTGCTTCAGAATGAAATGACAATATACACTGCTCAAATAATTGAAGAAAATCTATCAGGATAACATATCAAGTCAGGTAAACTTTTGGAATATTAATGTAATCAGTTCAGTAGTAGGGAGGCTTGTTAATCAGTATCACCTGCTCTGATGTTAATGAAATTAATAGGTGCACTAAAGGAGCAATAATGAGACAAAGCCAAAAACAAGAAAGGTTTTGCTGGTGGAGGCCACAGGCGTTTTTCCTCCCCTAAGTTTTATTTTTGCTATTTGTCAGTAGTTTTACATTTGACCAGGGTCAGGGTCACTACTGGTGATATGATACCTGGATCCAGGGCCCTTACTTTGTGCAAAGAAGAAAAGAACGAGTACTGCAAGAACCCTATAAAGTGGCACCCACAGGCCACTGGCATGAATGTGACTTCATTAGGGTGGCCTTGTGCTCACTGTTTGGCACCGTAGAGGACGAACATTGGAACTGGCTGGTTTGGCACATGTGCCCCCTTTTAAAGATTCAAAGAGTCTTTACAGTCACCGCGTGTCACCGTGGTGAAATTTTTATTTCTTTTTACAGATGAGAGCAGGTTTATTCTGAGCTCATGGGAACGACATGAAAGTGTTGTGCTTTCAGCCAAGTGGAATATAAAATCAGACGGTAAATTGTAAGCCACAAAGAAATGTGAGACTTTTACAGGCACCAAGGAACTGCCCCCCCCCCCCCCCCACACACAGCAAGGTACTGCTGCTATGAAAGCCAAGCTCCCCTGGGCTCATCTTCCTCTTTGTCCGTAGGCCCTTGAGAAGAGGAGTTCTACACTGGAGAGACCCATGAACACGCGCTCAAGCTGGAAGCGTGGCTAAGTATGCAGTCTGTCTCCTGCGGAATAATATGCTGGAGTAAGGAATCAGCCTAGACTGAAACCAGCGTTTGCTTTTATGCCAGGCTGAGATTCACAGACAATATGGCCCAGACTACTTTCACCACAGCTGCCCTGTCACTTCACTAATAACTCGCTAATACCGTAGTTAAACATAACTAAGGTTGGTTTTAAACATAATGTTCGTCTTAGTTCCGCCATCGTTCTATAGTGCTACAAGCATTAGTACAGCAATAATAGGGAATAATAATGTTGATTTAATGGTGTAACTTCAGGTTAACTCATCAAGCTAATCTATTCTGCTCTGCATACCTAGAACCAGAACTAAACATGGAGAAGCAGCATTTAGTTCCTATGCTCCACTTATCTGGAACAAACTTCCAGAAAACTGTAAAAGTGCGGAAAGCCTGAGTTCTTTTAAATCAAGATTAAAAACACATCTGTTTAAAATTGCCTTTGACTGTTCTAGTTAAACAGTTTTACTGTTTTTAATGTTCTTTTTTGTTACTACATTCTATCCCTACTTGCTTTTATTCTATTTTCTATCTACATTTTATTATTTTGCTATATCTTAATCATGTAAAGCACTTTGTATTGTCTTGTACTGAATTGTGCTATATAAATAAATTTGCCTTGCCTTGCCTTGCCTTGCCTAAACAATGGCTACAGGATGCACCCGATACGTAATTTCGTGTTGATTGTCCTCTACAGCGCCCTCTAGCTTTCTAAGTTACCGATTTAAGGCTGAAATATTTCCTGGGGAAATACGTAGTTGCATTGGTAAAAAGCATGTGTCCTAAAGGTGTAATAGCTTGCGTTCTGCCCACAGTTTAGTTTTCTCTGTTTTGAGTTCTTTTCCTGTTTAGTCCAGTTATTGTTTATGCTCTGGCCTGCTCCTGAGTTTGTTTGGGTCTCGGCACTGATGCCTGTTCAGTGCCAGGTCGTCTTGTCATGTGCACAGGTGAGTCAAACCCTGATCTCATGTCTGGTTTTTGTTTTTGGATTTGGACCCTGTTTTTCCCTCCAGAGTACCTGAGCCATTCGGTCACGTCATGTTACGTGTCTGTTTGTGTTCCCACAAAGTTCTGCTTGTTTTTCTGTAGTCTTCTTGATTCCTCGGTCCTTTTTGGTGATAAATTCCTTTTTTAAAGAACCTCTGCTGGTCTGGCTAAATTCTGGGTCCGCTGCCATGATTCATTACAAAAGGTTTTTGATTCAGTATGTCATTCTTTAAAATGTTATTTCCTCAAATAATGTTTAACTCAAGATTAGCATTGTGATTGGGTTGAACATATATCAAATGTTGTTCTATATTATTTAAGTTAATTCAATCTCGGAAAGCGTAATACCAGCGTAATACCAGTTTTATGTAATGCTATATCTGATCAGTATGTTTACTATCTTATCATAAATGCTCATCACAAAGATGCTCTGACTTTCAATAATAATTAGGTAATAAGAAATAACAAGAGAGAAGTGATACATTGTTCTTTTTAGTTTTATTATTTAGTTACTAGCCACCCAAGCCAACTTTATTATAAATATCTTTTAAAAAAACTGCAGGAACTGACCGGTTAGCTGAAAATATAAATAAAATCATTAAAAACTTAGGTTAAGTTTAAATAACCTTGGATCATTGCTAAATCAGACAGGCTTAAAACGTTTTCTAATATTTGTAAATGTTTTTTTTTTTTTGCAAACAAACCTGTAAGCTAGATTTTTATCACTTTTTGGTTTGTTTATTTTTCAAACATATAAAAAAAATAAAAATAAAGAGGCTAAAAGGCATGTCAAATGACAGAGGACACCCTGATGAAACATTCAGTCTCTGTCAATTGTGTGTTTGCTTTTTCCATTCCCATCTGCTTGTAAAACCCTCAAAGCGCCGTCACCTGTCATGACATGTTGCTTTGAAGGCTCAGTGCGGAGAATATACGTCAGTCAAACTGGTCCACTCAGGGTCCAGTTAAATTTTACATGAGCTTTTTGGGGGGCAAAGCTTTCAAGAGGAATTTATGTGAAAATCCACTTTGGGCAAAACCAAAAATAACAAAGCTTCACTCACAGTCACCGACACGGATGAGAGGCTCTTATTGCCGTCATAAAGCACCAAAACCACTTTTGTGTTCGTGAATAAGGATTAAATGTGATCACAGCAATCACTCCCCCCTCGGCCCCCGGGATTAGGTTGTTTCTTTGTGAAAAGTTTTATAGCTTTTCACCTCAAACCCAGCTCATGTCATTTGCAGTGATTGACGCCTTTGCCGTTCATTTTCTCCTGGATAATTAGTGAGAAAACAGTACAGGGATTGTTAGGCATGAGATCAATTCCACTCTGCACCAGATCCACAGGCTGCTAAAGATTTCTTGCCTTTGTGGCATCAATAATAAATCACCACAGCGATTCAGGGCATCAAACTCTAAAGATGGATACTTGCCTGAAGATCAAAGTTTGACTGAAAAACAGCAAAGGTGAAAAATTATCCGGTTTTTAAGGCAAATATTTTACCAACGCTATAACCAATATATTGAAAGCTCTGTAATATTCAAAAAAATGGGATGTGATCATAATGGTGCTCTGGAACCTCAAGCACTCTCTGCTTTGCATCTAGTCAGACATTTAAAGCCAGGACTTCAGTAACATCCCAATTAAACTTCAAATTACAATCAGAGCTCCAAACCACCCAGCTCATTCTGGCATTATAACACGTTTAATAGCAATATTAACTTTCAAATCTTCACAGAACTCTTGTGTCTGACTAAGAGAAAGCCCTTGAAGCTCTAACTGCATGTGTCTCTGACTGTTTGTCAGCGCTTTCTCGGCTGTCAGCCAGAGTGCACTTCAGACAATAGGTATAAACCTTACTCAAAATGACATGGCCTCATAATTCAGGTTCTGACCACACAAAAAGATACAAACAGCTCACAGCCAGGTGAACCAGTTGCAACGAGGGTCCTATAATAAGGAAGATGCTCACTTATGCCTTCTTTGATCAAATCTGAGTATTATATAAGAAACTGTTCTCCAGACTAATCAGACCAGTTTCCGTACTTGTACTCCGTGTAAATTGGGGGAGTTATGAGGCACAAACTGACCTTTTGACCTCCTCAGCTTCCAAGCAATCCAATTAGCTGCTGCCAACCTTAAAATACTTTGCCCTGTCTCTTTGCCTGCTCTGAGGCTCAAAACCTTCCTTGTTTATGGACAGACTTGCTCGTAGAGTCTTCTTATCAAAATCAGTCATTACAGTCATTTGCAGCTGTGCATTGTAATCTTGACAAATTTAATTCATCTGCTAAGCCTTTGCGGATGAATACTTTATAAGGAAATGGAAGTCAAATGGAGGTCCTGAATTGCGTGTGGTTGGGCGGGGTCTATTTGTAATGTGTGTCTTTAATCTAAAAGTAGGACTCAGCTTTGTAGCTTTGTTTGAGAGCATAGTAGCAGCTGACAATGTGAGACGGTGTTCAACGCTGGTGCAAACAATTAAGTCCAGGGAGGCTTCAAAAGAAGTCTGCCATGAGGGCTTTTACGAGCAGTGCACCCAGCGCCGCTCTGGATCCTTTATATTGTGTTTACATCTGAGGCTTTTAGAGATGGACATATCCAGGGGGACTTCAAATGGCCAGGTGGTTAATAGCTTTGGGACACAGCCACCCAACTGTCAATAGCTGTGAGGACCATCTCTCTGTGTCTCTTTCTCAGTAACTACCACACTGCCACCATAAACCGGCATTTTTACAAAGATTTAAGACTGGTTTTAACTGGTACCTCGCAACATCACAAAATGTTTACACACCTGTTATCCTGAGGCATACTAGCGATGGATACAGTTTCAAATTGTGGGGAAATTATTGTCAAGTGACTCTTTGCTACTTAAAAAAAAACCTGATATGAAAAAAACTGATGGCAACAAATTTTTTAAATGTGTTTATTTGCTGTTTTCTGTTTTCTTCTTGTGGATAAAGTTTAGTACCAATAGGATCTACTACATACATATTTCTGTGCACAAAATGTATGTCAGTACGTCAAAAAAGTGTACAAAGCTGCTATAGCTGTACTTAAACTTGTCTGGACTGCAAATACTGTAGGCCAAAGATTAATTACTGGAAAAAAAAACTTTATGGTACCTTACCATTTTCTATTTTAATGCAATACAGTCCAACACACCAATGCTAAGGAGGGGGAGTCTTGGGGTCCCATCACCCAGTTTATGCAACCTGCTGTAAATCATTCCATATTTGCTCTTTAGGGTTGTTGTCCTGCAGGAAGTTGAACTTTCGCCCTAGTTTTAAATGTTTTGCATTTCATGACAGGTTTTCTTTCAGTTTACCATGTACTTAGCTTCATCCATCTTCCTATCATACTTTGATCAGCTTCCCCTGTTTCTGTTGAAGTATTCCCAAAGCATGATACTGCCAACACCATGTTTCACCATGCACATGGTATGTATAGGGTGATGTGCAGTGTTGTTTCTATCACACACCAGTTTTCTTGCATGTAGACCAAAAATGTTAGTTTTTATTTCATCTGACCAGAGCAGTTTTATTCTTTTTAAAAGGAAGTGAAATAGTTGCTTGTTGTCAAGGAGTCCAGCATGATTTCGGGGAAGATGCAGAGAAAACTGTCCTAGAACATGTTCAAAAATGTTGCCAGCTGATCTCTGGACTCATCTTTAGTAACAGGAGGATGATGAGCAACAGGCGTGACAGCAGGGGGTGAACATAGGACCACTGGCTCCACCTAGAGGAGAGACCCCACCCAGGTGAAATAAAAACTGGTTCTTCACATACAAGGCTTCTGTCAAATTGTATCTTTTGACAATGACTTTCTCCTTGCCCCGCTTCTGGACAATTCAGATTAATGTAGTGCGCATCTAAACTGCCCTGCCACAAATCCTCCTACTAGGTAGGAGAACAGGCTGTGGATTCTGAGTTACCATGAGTCACCTTTAAGGGAGGTGGGACTCTTTGGCAGACAAATACAGACATAGAAGGTAAGTTTGAACAGTTTCTTACAATCAATTGGGCAGCTATTATTGTTCTTTGTCTTATCAGGATTCCAGGAAGTCAGTTTGGAAGAGGAATGTTTAATGGGGTGTCTTTTCTGATAACAAGTGATATATGAAGAAAAGAGAGAGACAGGGAATTTATTGGTAGCAGATAGGTTGGGATCCAGGAGGAGGTTGGGAGGGTTTGAGCATGCGTGCTCGGTTTGAGGGATTGCTGCAAAGTCATCGACACAATGCAGCAACTGTTGTTACCTGCTCATTCAGGAGGAGTGAATACTGCTGGTTAACGACTCTTTGCAATCTGCTGGGTTTTCTTAGATCTAAACCTTTTAACCAATCTGCCTGTATGATTTGAGACAATCGACTTTGAGATGTTGTGAAATGGTGCCAGAGGTGGGTAGTAACTAGTTACATTTACTCAGTAACATTTACTTCAGTAACTTTTTGAACAAAATGTACTTTTAGGAGTAATTTTGCTGCACTGTAATTTTTACTTTTATTTGAGTAATATTATTAAGAATCATGGCTACTCTACCCACCGTGAGTAACTTCATTGAATAAAGGACAGACTTCCTGATGAATTTTAATAAGCTTCAGCTGTTGGAGCAGTACCTGCCATTCGCTCCCTGCAGCAGAGAGAGAGAGCGAGAGAGAGAACCCATACCTAAACTTGCATCCAGCCAAGTGGATAAGAAACCATGGGCGCCTTTTCTGAATAACCTTCTCCATACTCGGCCTGTCACTTTAAGTGCTTATGATACTTAAAATATAGTTCTGTGGGCAAAGTCTGTTTTAAACTTATCAATAATTTATCCCTGTCTTCTATGTTCCTTGGTCCTTGTGATGTAGTTTGTTCACTGATGTTCTCCAAAAAAAATAAAAAAATAAAAAAACAACCTCTGACTACTTCAGAGAAGAGCTCCCTTTGGCAAATCAGTACACACGGGTAATGATTTGCCAAAGGCAGCTGTATACAAATTTATGCCCCATTTTCTTTCCATTTTACGTGTACGTGCTTCTTTGCGTTTTGTCTATCAGATAAAATAAAGACAAGTAAATAGTTCCTAGTTTTGCAAGGAAAATTGTCAGTATCACATAAATATTTTTATTTAATTTTACATTTTTAACATGTGAAGCAATCCCCCTACTTTTCCCAGTTTGTAAAATGATACAGTAGAAAAATATGATTCTGTGTTGTTGCCTTTTTCAGAAAAAAGTGTCTTTCCTTGCATCTATCAAAGTTTCCATCCATGAACCTGGGCTTCCAGGTGATGAGGTAAGATTTGACAGGTAGACAGTGCCAAATTAACTACTCTTCCATCCATTGCCTAGGAAAATAAATATTGCCCTTGAAATGTGTGGCATCCCCCCCACAAATATCTAAAGGTGTTATTTATGTTTTGAGAAGGATGCAGATTCAGGATTACCTGATCTGTCATACTGCCAAAAACTAAAAAGGAAGCAAAAATAATTGCACCATGATTTCCGTGGAAAATCATTAAAAAAAGGTGCAGCTTTAAGATGACTGCCAATTTCTCTGGCATGGCTGCTCCTAACAGTTTTCTACAGAAGAGCAGGCTCTTTCATACAAAAAGAGGTCTCCAAGAACCTTGCAATTTTATTACAGGATGTGCAGGTAATTCATGCAACCTTTAGCGTTAAAAGCTCACATCCACAGTCAAAAGGAAATAGTCTGAAAATTTAGGAGAAGCTATCAAAAAGCCCAAATTACGACAGTTGACCAAATCTCTTCTAAACCAAATCACTTCTAAAATACTGTCAATTCAAAGGCTGTTTTTCCTTCTTCCTCTCTCACTCCACAAAAAAAGAAAAAGAAAAAAAAACCTGAAATCATGATGGAGGAAACCTATTTAGAGGAACAGAGACATTTTACAAGGACATCTGGGACAAAGTTCTCACTTCTGAAATTGTTTTTGATTGAAGAGAGAATAATTATTAGCACTTAAATTGTCAATCAGTCCAAGAGCCTTTTCATGTGATTGCATAAGGGCCCATAAAAGCTCTTCAGGTCGCTTCAAGAGCCCAACAGTGCTTGTGAGCTTACCCTGCTGAATAAGATCAGGGGACCTGCAGGAAGCAGATAGGGCATACCCCCCAGGGGTGAAGACTTCACCTCTGACCTGTTGTTTAGGAGAGCCCATGAAAAATCATTGTCGCAAAACGGTTATGTTGGGTTTAGATAATTGAAGTGCATCCTGGCACAAGAGCATAAGTGGCTAAGAAAATTTGCTGTAATTCATACCTTTTTTTCTTGGCTCTGATGAGATCAATATGGGAGGCTTGATTAAAACATCTTACGGCAGCTCTGATAAAACTTGATGAAGCAGCATGAGTTCATAAGTGAGTTTCTTATCCTAGTATGAGTGAAATGTTTCCTTTAAAGAAGTAAGGCAAGAGCATATTTTTTTATTTTTAACACCATATTTTAGGGCTTTCCAAAGTGCAGCCCGGGGGCCAATTGCGACCCTTGAAATGATTTTGTGTGCCCTCAGTTTTGATAGGATGCAAATTTGTCCTACCAGCACAGGCTGTTTATGCACATGGACACTTTAAACTTTGTTTTTTAAGGATAGATTTTTACACGCAGCTTAATCTTCTTAAAATTGAAAATATAAGGTACTCTATAACATATATTTTATCAAACAAACTTTTTATTTATTTGAACCTTATTGTAACTAGAACCATGAATATCCAGACATTTAATCAAAAGCACCTATTTATTACATTTGATTTAAATAATGACCAGTATATCATCCTTATTACAGAAAACTGACTTAAATTTATTTCTAGAGGAATAAAATAGAAAATATTAAACCTAAAAAGATTAGGAACTATACGCCTTTCTTTTAATAGGCAAAGGTGCAAGACTCGTTTTACGTTTTGAATCTACAGGGGTTTACGGATCCATTTAAAAAAAATAATAGATTTTTCAGAAAGGGATTATTTTGTTTGTTTAAATAAAATCCTGTGTTTAGTTTACTTTTGAAGGCTGCACGGTGGAACAGTAGCTGTTGCTGTGCAGGAAGAAAGTCCTTGGTTTGAATCTGGACCCTTGGATCTTTTTGCATGGAGTTTGCTTGTTCTCCCCTTGTATGTGTGGGTTCTCTTCGGGTACTCTGGCTTCCTCCCACAGTCCAAAAACCTTTCAACCTGGAGAGACTCACACAGACTGAAGAGGCAATTAGAGAGATTTATCGACATAAATTAGTTATTTGGCACTCGGACCCTGGCAGAAGACTTAAAAGCTGCAAATGTCTATAAATTTGGATGTTCATTTTAGAATTAGGATTAGTGAAGTCTTCCCCCCAGTTCGGACACTGGTGGGGAAGGCCAGAGGAGAGAAGGACTCCAGTGAAACCTGTGAGCGCGAAGGAGGAGATGAGGTGGAGGAGGGTCGAAGCTCAGCTGAAGAATCCATGCATGAAGAACCTTATAAGCAGAGTTTTGTGGGATGATAGGATGAGGACTTGACACAGATTGGGTGATGCACAGAGGCATTACGAGGTGATCAGTGGAAACAAGTGCGCCGGGAGTGAGTCTTCCAACTTGAACTTTCGTCTATACTTCATGACAGTTAGGTTGTTTGGTTTCCCAAAATTGGCCTTAGGTGCGACTGTGTTGCCCTGTGTAGTATGGTTATTTGTCCTGTGTGGCTCTGTGTTACCTTGTGATAGACTGGCAACCTATCCAAGGTGTACCTTGTCTCTCACATAATGAGTGCTTGGGATAGGCACCAGCCTCCCCGTGTGACCCTGGAAGGACAAGCGGTTATAGACGATGGATGGATGGTTTATTTCGACTTGGTCAAAATTTAAATACAATGACTTCTGCATATTTTATACAAATTTATATTTATTTTGGGGTTCGTTGTAGTTTGAATACTTTCAACTTGTCAGTTTTGTTCCACTTTACAAAATGTTTGTACACAACTGCTCTGCATTAAAAGCTCTGTAGAACTTTAAGATGGATGGAAAGAAGAGGAATCCAGCTCAGTATGTATGGTTATATGTGCTGAAACATTATAGGCCGTTCCTAATGATATAAATAATTTATAGCTATTGATTCACTAAACAGCAATATTGACATTTGAGTTGTGCATGGTGCACATCTGTCTCATGATATCATGTTTGTGTCTCATCTCTTCTGGTCTGTTTGACCAGGCGTGCGCTGTGTGGATGAGCGATGACCTGTGTTTGCTCCAGCCTGATTGGCAGTGGTGAGCTGGCTGATTAGAGTCACAGGACGTTTGCTGAGTGATTCATGGGAGGTCATGTGTAGCTGATGCTTACAAGACCTTGGACAAATGAAATATAGACTCAGAATCACTGAGAAAACAGTTTTTTCCCCTGATTGAACCATTCAAAAGTGTCCTAAGGTACACAAGAACATCAGTACTCCAGTACATTTCCCACAATGCTATAATTCATCAAATTTACAATATACTAATCATCCTACATAAGAGTGAAAATTAACTATAGTGAACAAATGTAATGGCAGCTACAGAGAACACCTTTGTTTCAACAGGACATGTCTCCTTAAACTAATTATGGAAAAAAAAACTCAGATCAACTATTTCACCTCAGCTCAAAGTGAAGCAGGAGGGATTTCAGCTGTATGTTGCAGAGCTACATTTCTACTTGTCCTGACGCATCTCAATAATTCATGTAGTAAAAAAAGAAAGAAGTTGGATAGGTCTTCTGGACAGGTTCTTCTTTGTTGAAATGTTTCGTTTCTTGTCCAAGAGGCTTCTTTACTCTGAAGAGTTAAAGGTAAACTCACACTCTGTCTACTAACAAATAGAGCAACAGCAAAGTGTAAAATACAGAAATAAAATATAATAAGCCAACAGGCTGTGATAATTTCATCAGAAAAACTTTGCATGCAACCAGAGTGAGCTACTGGCGTAGATATATATCATCAGATATATATCACGAGCAGTACCTTTGCGTGGTGGAGCAGCAAGTTTTAATTGTGACAATCAAAACTGGTTGTTCACTTGCATAAGGGCATCCGTCAAACAGCCGAAAAGCACACAGCATTAGTGCTCTGATGGCCGCCTGTTGTTCCCGGAGGGCTGAGTCATGCTCGCAATTACAGCATTGTCAGAGGGGGGCAATTGGATCCGGAGGCCACCACCCCTGTTAAACGACGGGCGGTTTCTTTTCAAAAATTTGCTTAAAAAAAGAGCCACTGGCCAAACGGATGGCCCCGCACAGGAGAGCAACATCACTTACACTCATCTGCAGGCCAAGATTCTGTGGTTTACACTCGTCTCTCTTTTAGGGACAAAGATGTTTGCATCCTGGACAGAGATGAATGTTGCATCATGATTTAGTTTTTCTTTTATTTGTTTTGGACTTTTGTGGATAAATCAGTTTTCAATCCTCCTCAGCCAACAGCCATCTGTCCCCATCCAATCTGCTCTGTCCACTCCTCAGTCAATAAGCTCAGATCATCTCCACCTGCTGCCACCAGCAACTCTGCTCACCTGTTCACCTGACTACATATACCTGCCTCTTTCATCCACTCACTGCCAGAACGTCTTGTCTTGCTTTATGTGTTCTGCTGCTGTTCCTCTATCAGTTGCTGTGTGTCCTGCTAGCTGGACTCTTCTGTTTTGTGTTCAGTCTTCGCTGTTGTATGCTGCACAAGTCTGCCCTGTCTCCCTGTGAGTTCCACTCGCTTGCTCTGCCCATTCTGATGGTTCCTAAGCCTGAATCGCCTGCTCTTGTCAGCTTCTGCCTTAATCTCTGGTTTAAATCTGTCACTGCCTGTGCCTGCTACACCTGTTCATGTCTGGTTCTGCCAGTCATCCCATCCTGCATCCTCTGATCTCCTGCCCATTACAGCTTGCCTGTCTCATCTGCCATTATTCACAATCTGCAATAAACTTTTTAAAAATAAAGCTCTGTGTCTGGCTGAATATCAGGTTCTCCAGCAGCATTCCTAACACGTTGGTTTGAAAGGGGAGTAAAGGAAGCCATTTTTGTAAAGCTGTAAAATATATAGATTTGGTGAAATAGAATGTAAAGCATACAATCGAATATCTACATATGATCCAACTGACATCTGGCATAAGTGGAATAAATAAAATCAGACAAATATTCTAGATATTCTAGAAACATGTCTAATATGTAGAATATGTTGTTTATGCTGCAGTTGTTTATCAGGCCTTTCAAACTGAATTGCAACATAAGTTTCTAAGGCCTTCCTACACAATCCTTGGTATGTGTCAAATTTTCATCAACAGGCATCCCAACTGCATCACGACTGGACATGGTTTGACACAATTTCATTTAAAAAGGGGCTCAGCTGTTAGAATGGCCTTAATATTAGTCAATAAAACAAATTAAAAATGGTCAAATATCAAGCCACAAACTGGTTGTTTAAGGTATGATTTCTGTGCCACGTGCTAAGGGCAATTCATCTAAATATATATATCACGTTTTTACATTGTGCACTATATATATATATATATAGATATTTAGATAGATAGATAGATAGATAGATAGATAGATAGATAGATAGATAGATAGATAGATAGATAGATAGATAGATAGATAGATAGATAGATAGATAGATAGATAGATAGATAGATAGATAGATAGATAGATAAGATAGATAGTTTAAATAAAACTTTAGCACTGCAGAAAAACACAAAGGTTTGAGAACAGCCTACATCTTTTTGTTGCATAATTTTTGGCCGACCACCAAGTACAGTACTGTAATCAAGGTGTGAGCATTAAGTTAGATGCAGTCAATCGAGCATGAACTCCCTACAATTCACATCAGGTTAAAAAGTATCGTAGCATGTTTTCTGTAGCTATATTGTAAACAGAGACATTCTTACAGTCATTTAGTTCCCACAGCAGTTCTGCAGAAAGGTGTTTGTTTAGCAGTGAGGGGTCCTTCGGACGCTTGACAACATTTACATGTTAGAGTTTGTTTTCCGGGGTTTTTTTTGGAGGGAATTCTCTTTTTGTGAGGATCCTTTGCACATGTGGCGGGGCTGTGGACTACAACAGTCATCTAATAAAGATTCCTGTTTTACCCAAGGTCATCCTTTGTATAAGGTATAACGCAGAGTTAGAAGAGTGTTACAGTATTTTTAAACATATGTTAAAAACTACTTTCATAACTGATGAGTGTGGGAAGCATAATCTTTCTTAATACTCACACATTGATTACAGTAGACTGGTGTCCTTGGTGGTTGGCCAAAAATCATGTAATAAAAAGATGCATGCTGCTCTCAAGTCTTTGTAATTCTCTGCAGTGCTTAGGTTTGGCTGTACAAGACAAGGCTCTCAAATCCTCCAAGAATGAATCATCAACTCAAAGACCATTGTGAAACCAACAATATAATTTTAACAGCTTAAGGGAAAGAACAAGGAACACGGAGTGCAGAAGGAGGCAATAAAAATTTAAAGAGCCTGATGATAATTCTGTGTATCAGAAGGGCATACCTCCAAGATCTACAAGAAAAAATAATGATTTTTATGCACTGGCAAAGATCTTATTTGGAAAGAGTTTTTTTTAAATTTCCAATCATTTCCAGTTTATACCCAAACAAACACAGCCCTACGGTATCCTGTTTGCTGCGCCAGTCTAAGAAAAGGATTCCAATGTGTTTTTCATGTTGAAATTCCAGATGTTTCAAACTCAGAATACCAGAGTTCCCAGTCCAGAGTATGAATGTCATGGATGGATGATCAGCAAATTGGTTAATGGAGGGATTGGTTCATGGACGGATTAATAAGTCAGACAATAGGACAAGGCAGACAAATATTATGCCCTTTTTTCATTGTCCATAATAATTCAGACCTGGAAAATATTGAAAAAAATAAAGCAATTTCCAGAACGATGTGGAAATATTATAAGATAGTCTTACCCGCACAGCACACCTATGCCTTGGATAATTTTTCTTCTATGCCAGGCAGACAATAGTAAGTTATCCCACTTTCCTTCATTGCTTCATCTGGAAATTAATTCCAAATTAGGCCCAATAGTCCTGAAAAAGGGGTTAAAAAAGTAAAAGAGGTTTGAATTTTTTCACTTTAAGTCCTGTTTTTTTTTTTGTCCATTGTGCTGGAATCACATGATGTTATGAAAATCAAATTGCTGACTCCTGTATCTACATCATATGGTGTGTTTCAACTATGTGAATAGAATGTTTTTTTTTTCACAAGCTTTTTAATTTTATTCTGGCTATCATTTGCATGAGTTTCCATCGTACCGTCCAAAACCATGCTGTTTATATAATTCCACCCTCCCATGCTGAGAAGGTCACCCTGACTGCACAAGTCCTGCAGCTTTCTCCTATTAGAAACGGTGAAATCTAGACAATACAGCACTAATCTATGTTCCTGGTAGCCATTTCTGGCTTACATTTCTACCCTGCTAATCTGAGATTGTTCTGGTTCCTGCAGAAGAAACAACTGGAGTTTATAAAGTTGTTACTGGAAAATTACCCTGGCTCCTGGAAAAGGTTCCTGCAGTGAAAAAGCACCATGTAACCCAGACGGGGAACAAAGTAAAGGGGAGATTTACCTGAAATACAGGTTTTACAGCTCCCAGAAGACATGGACATTAATTTAAAAATATATCATAAATGGAGACATGACGTAAGTGCCTTCCTCTTGTGCTCACATACGATATTTTAGGTATTTTCACTTATGTTAATGCAGTTTTCCTCAGGGTTCCTCACTCTTCTCTTGAATCACCAGCAAGGTGTAGCGAGATTCCTCACAATCTGCCGAGAAGGTGATAAATGAAAATCTGATTTGCAAATACATTAGGCTACTCAGATGTGAATGTAATAAGTGTGTCGAGAGCAGAGTGAAATGAGGAAATTTTCCAACCCAAAGGCTTCCTCTAATGGTGTGGAAATTATTCAAAAACACAGTTGTGTTTACACTGTTTATCAAAGTGAAGCAAGGGGAAGATGTTCTACTCTGCTGTCACGTCCTGTTTGGGGGAACTGATCTGTGCTACAGCTTTACTTAAATTAGTGTTGCATTGCAGTGTTCTTTCCTCCTACATGCAAAAAAAAAGGTGCGGTTTTAATCACAGCAAAGTGTTCAAACTCAAGCCTTTGCCGGGTGAACTGTGACACCGTGCTTTTTAGGATCACCTTAAGGAAAAGTGAGATTAGCTTTGATCTTACACACACACACACACACACACACACACACACACACACACACACACACACACCCAAACAGGCACATTGTGTCTTGTCTTTTATCTGCATTTACTGTTCAGTTCCACCTGTCAATTCTTTGGACCTAATGCACCACTGGGAGTGCATTTTATCTGCCTCAGTATGCATGTGGCATTGAATAAAAAAAAAAAAGTCCTGGCCTCTTGTCACCTTTGCAAAAGCAAAAGGATATGATATCAATTTCATTTGTCCTAAATCATAAAACATTAAATCTACATGACACAACACAGAAGTTACACACGCCTACTGACCACATACTTTTTGCCTACATGGCAGCATCAACACCATTCCAGGTAATTCTTATGACTTTGTAAATAGAACATTTTCTTCTTTTGAAAAAGGAGTGTGTCATTTAGCTGATTGTTGTTATTTCTGTTGGTTAACCTTTCTACAGATATACTTGTGGGATCTGAAGCTGTATGAGGAATCAGCTGGTTACAATAATTAAAGGGGGCTATTATAGTCATAGTATGTAAACACCTGACAGTGTTCACATAGTCCTTTTTGAGCCTTTTTGAGTATTTTTTTGGGCCAGGCATATTTTTCTTTGTATACCCACTGCTAGCATGCACAATACGTTACCTCTGGTCATGTGGTCTTGTTATGCTAAAAATACACAAAAGCGCTTTGTTTACTAACAAATAGAGCAAAATCAAAGTGTAAAATACAGAAATACAATATAATAAGCCAACATGCTGTGATAATTTAATCAGAAAACCTTTGCATGCAACCAGAGTGAGCTACTGGAATTAACACTTCAATTTGTGAAGATATATAACGTGACAGGGCCATTTAAAATACACCAAAGATTTACAGTGTTATGGTTTTAAGACTGCTAAAAGTTTCTCTCAATGCAATTTTCCATCACTTTCAAGAAAGACAAATTTAGATGATTGAAAAAAATGTCTGGTCATGTCAATGAGGAGTCATTTTGTGCACACCATCTATCATTCTTAATGTACTGAATAGTCCTATGATACCTTAGGCGGAGTGTGGAAGGTCTGTTTACATAACTACAGCTAGTGATGACTGGCATCTGCTAAAACAGCCCTCTGCAGGCTCTACCCCATCATCGAGCCTGAATAATTATCCATTTGATGTCAGTTTGTTAATCTTGAGTTAATCTAAAGATTAAAAAACATAATACTTTATGCAAAAAGCACTTTAAGATGCTATTAAATGTTGAGTTTTTTTCCATGTTTTTGCTGACATCTATGCATTAGATTAAGTTAACAAACATAACTAAAAATGTATGTCAAAGATTAAATTATATTACTATATTATTATGTTAAAGACATTATTTAAGGTTAGACACAGGATTGTGTGTGATGATTAATGGGTCCTGGTGTTTTGTTTGTCACAATTTTGTATTTTCATTATTTGTGTTTCATCTGTCACAGCATTCCATACATGGTTTAGTCCTTCTTTTGTGATTCTTAGCATTTACTTTCAGATTTTTCTTCATTTGATTCATGGTGGGTCCTGTAAGATCCCTCTGTGTTCAGTTATGTTCATTTATCAACTTCCCTCAGTTCTTCTGTTCAGGTTCTGACCCAGCTCCACTGCAATCTCCTGATTAGTCTCGTCTGGTTCTCATGACATTTAATCCCATCCCCAGCTGTTTTAAGACAGTCAATGCCATGATGTCCTTGCCAGATTCTTAAATTGTTAATTGTCCCTTTAATCCATGCTGGTTTCCCTGTGCTTTGTTGTTTGAGTCCATTTGTGCTTCAGTTCCTCTCCTGCCTGTTCTCAATAAATTCCCATGTCCAACATGTGTTTGCTGTCTTCTCCTATGCATTTGAGGCCATCTCCTTATGAAACACTTGTTTTGACAATTTGTTACTGTGCATTATTTTTGCAGCAGTAGGACCGTCTGTTGCTTTTCTCATTGTATTGAATTATTTAGATCATGTGTTTGGTTTAAAATTCTGTGTAACTGCCTTGGTATTGAGGTGTTTATGCTCAGGGGTTATACTACAATGAGACTCTCATGCCAACTGTACCAACAAGAATTTTAAAGACCGTATACATTTTCTTTTTATATTTATATTTTCGTACACTATTTGGTTTCATATGATGTGGCCGCAAATAAAGATTATCAAAGCAAAAACAAAATATACTTTTTCATTGCTCCTGTCTGGATTTGTTCAATACATCAGAGTACTTGGATGTAAAAAAAAAAAAAAAGAAGCAAGTTTACTAGGCAGCATATTTCTGAATGACTTCTGATGTAGGCCGTGAAAATTACCAGATTTAAAAAAAAAACGTAGTATTAATTAATGAAGAAGTGCTAATGAAGGCGAAGGCTGGGGACTTGGTCTTATTCAGCTGCAGACCGGAAATAGCCTGATTGAAATATAGACTGATTTCATGCAGCTGACCCAATTATAATCTGTGCAAAATGGGTGGGACAGAAAGCTTGATTTAATATTGGTGACATTTTAATAGAAATGCCAAAACACTGACTTTTGAAATGTCTTTTACCTCTGTGGACTTCTTATTTGTCTCCAACAAAAAAAATGTCTTCATATAAACAGCTGTCATCACATGTTGACACGGTCACTGTGACTGCTTTCTGACATTTAATAAGAGCAAATATATTAATCTGATTATCTCTCTTTTTTCTTTAGTGATTTATTTATTTGTTTTATTTAGTGATCTGAATATTTCTTACATTTTATGATTACCTAATCTGACAATCATTAGCAATATGTCTACAGATCAGTGGAGGAGGATTTGGCAACATCTTTCTTCTCCAATGCATCAGCAGGTAAACGCACACCTACACACACATGCACTGATGCACCTGAACGTTGGAAGAGAAGCCAAGTGAAGTTTCATTATTCACGGTAGATGGCAGAACGCTGACAGCATGCAGGTAAAGAAAAGCGGCCGTCTTCAGCCTCAAAGCAAACAATCAGCCATGTGGAATGAGAATAACAGAGAGAAATGCACTGAAAGCAGTAACACGAGGAACACATTGCTGTTGCCGGAGACAACTGTTGAGTCTTAAACATGTTCATGAGGCGTGCTAAAGCAGGCAATACCAGTAGGTCAGTCAACCAACACTACAGTAAGTTTTCTCTACAAAAATATGATGTATTATTTCCTTCTGATATCTAAATTAAAATTATGCATCTCGACAAAACCACAACAAAACATTTAAGAACTAAAAACATCCAAATGAGCCAAACATTGATATGAGAGAAAGAGTATGCTGTATTATTATTGAAATACCAGGTTAAAGATGTCTAAAAAGCTTACAGATAATTAATACATTTATTGCAGTAATAAAATGTCACAATAAAACTAATTTTTTCTTCTTTTTCTTGACTTATGCTTTACTTTTTTGGTCCGTATCCTTCGGTTTCTCGAAGGATAAATATATGATGGGTCGGTGACACAGAGGAATATTTCTTTTACCTACTGAGACCACTAGGCTGGACAAGAACCCAGGTATATTTTGCCAAATTGTTGCAGTGGTCAGCATGGTAAAGAAGGTTGGAGAACAGCAAAAAGCAACAACTTGGATTCACCAAGTTTCCACAACAAATTATAATTATAACCATTAAATGGTAACTGTTATTATAACTATTATTTCATGGGTTATTTATCACAATTGATAAATTAACTTAAATTAAAGGCTGAATTAATTTGAGGTCATCCTGGTAATAATCCCTGTCTGCGCCTTGAACCGGTAAAGCTAATGCTGGTAAAACATTAAGTTCTATAAAAGGGAAGCTTAATGCACATCTGAAGTCTGGCAGCAGAAATAAAAAAAGATCTGCAAGGAGGGCTGCCAGGATTAGAGTAATAGTCTCACTTTCTCCTCCTGAGTGGCTTTAAAGATTGGCAAGAAATGTAATTTATAGGACATCGGGAATCTGACCTTTGTCCTCGTGGCTATGAAACATAATAATCTAATCACTGTATCCTGTCAGACAATTTTATTTCATGATTTTCTCACATTGTTCGCCATTTAAAGTGTCCTAAGGCAGGGTACTGTAATTAGTGCACCCTGACACTGGTGGTTTTCCCCCACATGTTACAAGAACTTCCCCGTAGGGTTTCTGATCATTCAAGGTCACAGTTATGGAAGGTCACAGGTCACAATTTAAAGGTGACATATATTCCAAAATCCATTTTTTTTTCTACACTTAAATACATTTTGTTGTGTACTTGGAGTCTCTAGGAGTGCAGAAAACTTGAATGTAGTTTGTCCAGGAGTTGTGTAGATATGGTATCTTTATATTCTGTTTGGTTCATATTTTTCGGGTCGTTCAGTTTTCTCTATCCTCTACTATAATTTCTGAACTATGTAACAGTATTTGTTGTGGAACTACTAAACAAGGTCATGGACATCAGGCTTACCAATTTTGTGAATCCGCCATTTTATTTTTTTTTCGCCGTAATTTTGTAGACCAAGCTGAAGGATGCTAACCTTGCCTACAAGATGAACTACAAGGTATCAAAAAGCATGATATGTACCCTTTTAATATTCAAGCAACAAAACTGAAAAAGTTAATCCGCAACTCAATGTGCTAAACTTGGATGGAAAACATATTTTCTCAAACTGCAGCTGTAGCCACCATGGAGAAACCACCTTTAAAAAGGACAGCCTGGAGCATTTAACAGCTATGAAGTGAATTGTTTCCCTCAATACTTGGATCAGAGCTCAAACCAAGGGAATATCTGATTTTAATTCATTTCGGCATCACTAAAGTAAAAACAAAACTATTCCTCTACTGTTTGTGAAAATGTAAGCTTACAACAGTGCAGTGATGCCAATATCACATCTTGTTCAGACTCCCAAAAATAAATGTCTTCCTGGTTGGGGTTCACAAATGAAACAGGGTTCACAAATGAAACAACAAAAAAAAAAATTAGGATTTCATCAATTCCACATTGTGTATCCGCCAATGGAACAAACAGCTCCAGACTTAACATTTCATCTGTGAAGCACGAGTGGTTCTCAGTCTGATGAAGCAGAAATTCATCTACAGACATCTAACACTCGACAGAAAATTGACCTGACACACTTCAGCTGTATTCTATCAGCATGTCACGGCTTCAAAGTAACGTTTCTCATTATGCTGTCATAAGAGAAAGTAGGATGCTTGACTCTCTCAGCTGGGTCATATCAACAATTTTAAACAGAACTTTGTTTTTTTTACAGCACTCAAATAAAATGTCCCCAAAAAAAACAACCAGCAGTGGCTTGGAAATGAAGTTGTAATACACATTATGCACATGAAATGACTTAAACCTGAGTGTAATAATTCTGTCACTCTCCACTGTCCCTTGTGTACTGAGTCTGTGCAGACTTACTTATTCAAACTGCTGGTCAGGAAGCTTAATAATTATGTAACACGCCACAAACAGGATGTAATTAGCTGCATTGGTGTGGACAAAGTCTTTGATGTTAATGAACAGAAACATTTGATGAAGAAAGGAGATGCTTGCAAGCAAAGCCTGGTTGCCATGGCAGGGCTGACGCAAAACCAGGACCAAGCACACTGCCCTCCACTCCCCTCCAAACACACAGAGCTGTTGGCTATTTTGAGCTTTACTACTGGCTGTAATATGTGTCTGCAATTTGTGGCCATTGTACTTCAGACGGAGATGAGAGCCTGGCAGCGGTAGAGCCTCAGTAGAAAGGTGAACAGGTGAGGGTAAGGTGGCAACACGGCCCAAAGTCCCAGCAGCAGGGTTACATAAGACACTTGTTGTTTTGTCTGCCAAGTTTGATCTGCTTTCCAGGAGAAAAGCCTCATGTTTTAGACAGCTACAGTCAACAGATCCCTTTCTCACCTAAAAAGCATTTTCACAGCATTAGAGGCAATGTTAATCATTGTCATAAACCTAAAGTCTATACAATCTAAGATTCTGAGCAGGACAATTTAACATTTCATATCTTATATAATTTTTATGACTCTGAATGCAGGATTTGGGACAGAATGCAAGAAGGAAAGCCATTCCCATTTTGTCGCGCAATTGTAGCGACCATCCAGTCGCGACAACTGCCAGTTTGGATTTCCTGCAATGTGAAAAGTCAGATTCCAAATCTATATTTGGACCTGCTCGGATTTGCTTCTCAGACATCAATTAGTCTGGGAGCAGTAGCAAGGCAGAGATTATTACCAGGCTGATTTTGAGAGGAGACAGACACCTGTGCCTGGCTATTTATATTGAATAATCTCAGGCAGCTGTCCTGCACACCTGGGTAAAGTCACAGAGGCGTACGTGTGAAAGCATATAAGAGGCAGTGGGTTTACACTCCTTTCTCTCTCCTGTCCAAGCACCAGCTTGTCAATCTTTTATTATTAGCATTTTCGTTTTTTCTCTATCCTGATAAAAAAATAAAAAAATAAACGGTATTATGATCAGGCAAAGTGTCACATTATAACACTTCTTAAATCTAGTTTCATCTATAGAGTTGTTCATGTTGTCAATGGCAGATCAAAGTCAGTTTCAATTATTTGAATGCATAAATGCATTAATAAGACTGACATTTTTATGTGCTGCTGACCTAAAATTAATAAAGTACCCATAGCTCTTGAACTTTTCAATATTTTTTCCCAAACAAAACCTTAAACCTTAATGTATTTCATTAGGATTTTGTGTTACAGATTAATACAAAGTAGCACATAGTTAAGAAAGGGGAGAAAAATTAGACTTGCTCTTGAAACAGTTTTGCAAACAGAAACCTGAAGAAACAGTGTGCATTTGTATCCACAACAAAAGAAGAACAAATACAGTGCACCCAATTCATTTAAAAAGTCTCCTTATTGGTAAATATTTTACAAAAATGCAACTGTTCTGCAAAGGCCTCAGAGGATCATTAAAGAACATTAGTGAACAAGAAGGCCGAGTAATACAACAGGCAGATCAGGGATCCAGTTGTGAAGAAGTTAAAAGCACGGGTAGGTTATGAAAAGAAAGAAACCTTTTAGAAGTCCATTAGGAGTTCACATTATTTTTTTTAATAAAAGAAAACACCATGTGTGGGAAAAATAGCATTGCATACGGTTTCTGTTCATTATCATTTAGTTCTTAGGCTCCTGGAGATCCTGCAGTTCTGCTGGTGTTTCAGTATTGGTTTTTATCTGTATCTGTTTCTGTCCTTAGTTAGTTTTCTGGTCGTTATTTATGTTAGTAGTTTATTCATGTTTCTGTTTAATTCCTGTTTTTCCTGCTTGCTCATTCTCAGTTTAGTTAGTTAGGTTATTCTTCTTTATCTGGTCACTCTTCATACATTCCTGTTAGATTCTGTTCACCCAGTTTGTTTCCTGTTGGATTGTAAGCATTATTATTTATTCAAATGAACCATCTTTTAATTCAACATGCGGCTCCTACTCTCCTGTCTGCACTTCGGTTCAACAATACAACCCATGCCAACAGAGGCCTAATTCCACACTTTTTAGATTTTTATGACAAAGAATTAAGAAAACTGAACATTTCTTTGGCCAATTCACAAGTGCTACTTTGTTGATCTAACACATAATATCCCAAACTGATAGAGATTTGCAGTTGTGTTAATGTTAAAAGGTAAAAAAAAGAGGTAATAATAGGTTTGCAAGGTATTGTAAAGCTGATGTCTCCTTCACTCTTTTTATTTATTTAACCGTCACTAAAGAAAACCTTGAATGCATCACAATTTACTGCACAGTAATGGGAGTTGCTTTCTTTTCTTAGATTAAACAATGATGAGAGCACAGTCTGCTAAACTTAAGTCGAGTACCTATCAAATTTGTAAGCTCAAACCAGAAAACCATAGCAAGGAAAAGGAAAAACTTGAATAAATAAAGGTCTGCTTTTTATAATACTTAAAATAAATAATGTGATAAATTGTAAAATGTTGCACATATTCAGGTGAGGGACTAATTACCCACATGCTAACACAGAATACAACCTACTGAGATGCTACCTTCCCCTGCTGGTACACGATCTTTAGCAAATGCTTATCAACCTCCACTAACTCCCAACAATCCCACCCAAAGACTTGCCCATAAAACATGACACAAACTGTTGTCTCTCTAAATGTATTTATACTGCACACTGCAGACATGCATGTTCTGTGCTGATGGTTGTGACAATGCTCCATCAAAGATTTCTCGGTCATAAGAAACCCAAAGGTTTAAAGTCAAAACTTTGGGAATAATAACAAAGCGCCTCTGGGCTGATAGCGTGTTCTTATAGGTCATCGTGAAAGAGGAAGAAAAATGTTTGCATTTGCGCTATAACTCTCCTGAATATAATGTATTTCGATTGTTATTTGCCAAATGACCCTAAAATAAACATGTTGAAGCGTATTCTTATCTCTGCACTGCAGTGCTGCACAGATTTTCAGAATAACGAGCCATTACAGTGATGCAATGATGTTTTCCTGGCTGACTCTCTGGCTGTGAAAAATCATACCATAGCTAAGATATATATATATATATATATATATATATATATATATATATATATATATATATATATATATATATATATATATATATATATATATATATATATATTCTTTTACCTCAATTGCATAATTTTCTACACAGGGACTCTCTATACTAAGTAACATTTGAAAATACAAGTGAAATATTTTTTAACACATTTTTTTTATTAAGAAATATTGCATTTAAGGCTTATAAAGAAAAATCTTCTCGTTTTGGATTCTGTCTTTTAAAAAGTAGCAGGAACAGATTGTTTAGTTCCTGAGATAAAACTCAGTCACGATGATGTTATGCCTACCCATTGGATGTGAGCCATTCACTGGGTCTCGTGGGTTACATTACATCACAGGCTTGTTGACAGCGAGCCCCACTGTAACAGCGCTGCAGCACGAGGACACGCTGAACAAGCTTTGATAACAAAGAGCCGAGCAGGTAACATCAAACATCAATGTAAATGTCTGATTAGAGCTGTACAGCTCTGAGCATCCATAAAACATTCATGTGCAAGGCGAGCAGCATGGAACGGAAGATGTGAGGTTTTAATATTCATTCATATAACACATTTTGTCTCTGTAGTTTCAAAACTGCCCCGGACTGAGATCAAATCTTATGTGTTTAAGTACTTCAATTAGATTCAAAACTGGCCTCGAGGATTAGAATACCATGGTATACAGTTAAAAAACCTTCAAACATTAATTTGATATTAATTACAACATTTTTATATAGATAAAAAAAAAACTTGCATCCAAGTAGGATATTTCAGTCTGACTCAGTTTTCTCAGTCGAGTGCCTTGCAACATCGTCCTAACTCCTTGAACTTTCCATTGTGCATATAACATAATCTTTACTTAATCTTCTTACTGAAGTTTATTTTGATATCACTAGTCACATAGTTTGAGAAGTCCAGGCAACTTAAAGCCGGGCTCACAGCTGATGATGTTCCACTGAATCTGTAAACAACATTTCCCTGCTGTGGGTCTTTTAAATTCACCAGATGGTGTTAATAAATCCTGCTCTAAACGTCATTTTTACTGTAACTCCTGTTTCTCAGCACTGCTGATGCGGATGTGTCCACAAGGGCTGTCTGGTGTTTTAAACAGCAATGATAAATTGAGGGGCTGATTTAGACCCACTGCATGTCTATGTTCCCATTTAGAATTTCCATACTCTGGTTGGCCAGTGGATGGCTGTGAATTAAGAGTTTGATTTAAAAAAAAAAAAAAAAAACAAGGAGGGAGACAGCATTGCTTTTGAGGAAAACTGTAAAAAGTGAACTGTGATATTTTTCTGGATCCACATTCTAATTTGAGGAAGTGCGGGGGAACGTGTGCTCAGCAGGTGGATAAAAGCTCTACATCCAGACATTTCATTATTTTGTCCACTTCTGGTGGCTTTACAGGAGACTCTGAAAGTGAACATGATTATTTTCTATTTGAGGGGTGTGCATAAGGTGTTATATTTTGAGGCAAGAGAATGCACTTTTTCATTAAAATGATCTCAGAGTGTACCTGACCAGCTTCATGAGCTGTGAATCTATCTTGCTAGCCCAGATGGATTTCCCTTCAGAATCCGCTGCAGCTGAAAAACTCGGTAAGTTGGTGGCAGGGTTTTTTTTTATTGTAGTTTTCACTGTCAATCCATTTCATGGCAAATGAAGCTTTAATAATCGCCACAGCCCAGAAAAATCTGAGGGTTCACCTAACTAAAGCTACAGTCATGGACCAGATTGTTGGTACTCCTCTGGTAATCAAAGAAAATTCCTCAATGGTCTCTGAAATAACTTGAAACGGACAAAGGTTATGATGAATAAAAATTTACTGAAAATTAACCGGTGAAAATAAGACATTGCTTTTGGATTGTAGTTCTACAGAATCATTTAAAACATAACTAATGAAACAGGTCTGGACAAAAATGATGGCACCCCTTGAAAAGATTGAAAATAATTTGACCACAGTGACACGTTAAACTGAGGTGTGTCTTCTAATTAGCATTACAGATGTGTTCAAACTTGCACCCCGTCTGTCTATTTAAAGGGTTACAGGTAGTCACTGTGCTGCTTAGTGACATGGTGTGGACCACAGTGAACATGGATCACAGGAAGCAAAGGAGCAGAGGTGGGTAGAGTGGTTAAAAAATTGTACTCAAGTAAGAGTAGCACTCCTTTAGCATATTTTTACTCAAGTAAAAGTAAAAAGTAGTCAGCCAAGAAATTACTCAAGAAAGAGTAAAACAGTGTTCAGTAAGAAGGCCACTCAAGTACTGAGTAACTAATCATAACATCTGATGATTTAATATTTTTAAAATTATGTAATCGGACAGAAAAATTAGTTATTAGTAATTATTTTACAAATTCTGGTATTTTAAAGACAAAAGATACACTGAAGACACTAAAGACAAAAGAAACACTTTTCCAGATCCTCTTTAATTGAACAAAAAAACTTGAAAGCAATACTTACAGCAGTTAACGTATTTACACTATGTTAGAACAGTGCAACGTACCATATTTTTCGGACTATAAAGCGTACTTAAAATCCTCAAATTTTCTCAAAAGTTGATCTGTGCTATATTATCCGGTGCACCGACTGTGGCTTGATGGGTTGAGTAGTTGTCTGGCAATCAGAAGGTTGTGGGTTTGATCCCCTTGCCACATGTTGATGTGGCCCTGGGCAAGGTACTTAACCCCAAGTTGCCTTCTGCGGTATGTCTCGTTGTATGAATGAGGGAGCGACTGGGTGAATGTGGCTATATTGTACAGCACTTTGGGTGGTCAGCATGACTGGAAAAGTGCTATATAAGTTCAGTCCATTTACCTTATTTATGATCACCGTACTTGTGCTTACTGACCGATTTTATATGGTACAATGTGCTCAAAAATCTGACAAATTGTGTAAGTATGACTTTGGTTAGCAACGAAGCCACTCCGCTCAATGGATATTCGGACCCCTGAGCAGTCTACAACACTGCCAGACTGTAATGTCGAAACTTGAACTGTATTAATGTAAAGCGCATACAGGTATGTGCAGAGCTCAATTTTTACGACCGCGTACCTGGTGTCACACTATAAACTTCTCGGAGGCAAGAGGTCTCTGTATCAAACTGTTTTATATGTGACACTGAGCTGCTCCAAGCAGGCGGTCTCCAGGACGCTCGGCGTCACAGTCCCTCTCTGTTCTCATTGACAGGTGGGAGCCTGCTGGAAAAGAAAGGTGAAAACTACAGTCATTTTGTCCATGACTGTAGTTTTCCTCCACACGTGGTGTTTTGTATGGTGATGAAGAAGTTGAATTTTTGGCTCATCGGACCCGAGCACATAATTCCAAATATTTGCTGTGCCTCCGTCATGAAGGACTTTGTTTGGTTTTTTAAGCAATGGCCCCTCTTGCACAAAGGACAGATCTGTGGCATGCACAACTATTAGCTGTCACGTTGACATATTGTCCCACCTGAGCTGTGGCTCTCTGTAACTCCTCCAGAGTTGCCAGCTGCTCCACTGATTTTGCCTGGCCTCCTTGCCTGGCCTGTCAGGTTAGATGGATACCCATGTCTTAGTAGGTTGATAGCTCTGTCATACCCTTACCGTTGTAACACACGTGTTTGTTGGGTTTTTGTTCACTTATGCTCTCAAACTAACCTCTAACATTTAGAAATCACATACAGGTAGACCATAACTATATATTAGGTGACTTCTGATGGTCGTAACAGTAGTTAGAATGGAATTTATTTGGGAGTATCATAGTAAAGGGAAATGAACAAAAATGGACGACACCCTTGCTTAGATAGTTATTGGTAGAATTCTGAAATCTCTTTACTTCAGCTTCACAATTTTCTGTTTTGTGTGGCTGTATCTCATAAAATATCAATTAAAAATAGTTTATGGTTTTAATATGACAAAACATAATGAAGTTCAAAAATCAATATTTGTTTTTTAAGAATCTACGGCATAAGTAGAAGCACTATCTTTGTCTATGCTGGACACACCGTTACTTGCAATGTCACTACGTGCCTCTCTTGTGATCCCTTTGCTCTTACGTCATTAACTTTTGTTCCTATAACAGATCTATCATGGCAGCTTGGGGGAACATTTTATTTCCTAGTCTGAAATGTAGAAGCACTTTTCCTCCAGATGTTGTTGTATTCCGCCTTGCACAGGTGGAATACAACAATGTCTCTCAGTTACATATTAGTACTTTATACACACTGCAAGACAAAAGAAAGGTTCAAGTCAGACAATGACATCTGTGATTCAGGCTGTAGATCATCACTAGTGACCAAAAAGCTGGAGTTCAGAAAGAGAGAGAAAATGAACATGGGATTACACAGGAAGCTTTAATAGTGGGAGCTCAGTGGCTGCAGGAGTTATGGACCTCTGAATGAATGAAACTCTGAACTGATAAAACATATGTTGTTAATATGCTTATTTACCTCAACCTGGTAGCATACATGGTGGCTATTCCCAGTAACAGAGTTCCCAGAGGTTACTGGCATTTACAGCAGTTAGTCAATGGCAATGTGCACAATGGAGAATGAAGCTCTCTGCAAATGATTTGCTTCGCTGGGGCCACATAAAGTTTAAAATGACTGCTCATTCCTGACAGAAACCCTCAGCCCACTCGGCTCCATCCTCAAATACATGCAGCAGTTGACAAAGTGAACTGCAACTTCATGCAAGCATCAGACGATTATTCTGCTGTTTTTCCCCTGTATCTCAGACTTGTTCGGTCTTACTTCCTTCTGTTACAAATCTAGCATATTTCCATGGCAACTATGCTACCATTAGCCAGCTGTCCAAATTTAAATAAGGTTGCAGGAGTAGAGAGTAGACTGTGATCAAATAGGTTAGGCAAATCTGTTGTATCGACAGCGGTGATGGTGTCTGTTTGACTGGCTTTCTTCGCCTGAGTCATATTCATTAAAACTGCTTTGCCTTTTTGAAAATGTGTTTTCATATTTTCCCATGTTTTTAGTGATCATTATCGTATATTGAATCTGATTACCAATCTATTAGAAAAATGGGTCCTTTTTGGTTACCTTTGTAAATGTTAATGTTCAGTTTGTATGTTTTGCTTGTCTGTAACCAAAGAAATCAGTGAGTAAAAAATGAAAAAAAAAAATCTAAACATTAAAAAGAATAAATATAAAATGTTTAAACTTGGATACACACTATTATTTATAACTCATTAAACCTACTTAAAAGGGATATTAAAAGATATTTAATACCCCTTTTGGGATAACACAAATGTAATGGAAGACTGCACAATTTATTAAAAACACACTTGTTTGTCACAGGTATGTGACCATGTGGTCTAAAGTTTTAGACAGTTCTATGATACTATGAATATAAACAATTATATATCTTTTGGACATATTGTTGATATAGACCTATACATTGCACTTTTGCTTTATTAATAATTTACATGTTGCCCTACATTGTTGATAGCTTGTTTTGGTTTTATTTTTGCAGTGTGTCTATTTTTATGTCTCCGTTTGCAACAGACACGTTTCCCAGTCGGGATTTAAAAAGTACAAGCAGCTCTTGAAAGTCTACACACGCCTGTTAAAATGCCAGGTTTTTGAAATGTCAAAAATTCGACTTTGATGAGTCCTTTCAACACATTTTCTACATTCACGTGCCAAGTACATTTTACAATCCGAGTAAAAGAACACAGCACCACCACTTCGAAACGCCCGCTAGACGATTCCTTTCAGTACATGTTTGATGCTTCCTCTGATGCATTCTGAGTTTCCGCAGAGGATTGCAGTGGAAAAGGAGCGTTTTACTACAAAAGTCACTGTTATTGGTCTCATGATCTAATAATAGTATACATATTACTCTCACCAGACTAAATCATAAATGCTGTTTTACACAACAGATGGTGTTCTTTGAGTTACACCCACAGTTTTAACCAGGGTTTATGAACACTTGCAATACTAATACAGCTGACATATTTAAGGGTGCAGTCATAAAGAACATTCGGCTGAAAATAGCGATTGTAAACTTAGCTCTGTGCAGTAAGCTGACCTCTATGACAGGTGGTAATAGAAAAGAACAGCAGGAAGATGAGACATTGACATTATTTTGTTCATGTTTAATGTGTTTCAAACATTACAATCAAAGCTTACCTGTTGCTTTTAAACCCATATTAACTAGTTGTAGGTGATTCTTTGTTTAATGCGTCTACAAAGCACATGTGCCGTTTAATTTATTGTAATGTTTTTTCTATTACAGAATTTATTGATTAAACTATTCCCCTCCAAGGAGTATGAAATAAAAAGGGAATATTTATTTAAAACCTTCATGGTTTACTTTTTCAGAACGACTCAAGTACATCCATGTCTAAAAAGTAGAATAATCGTAATGGAACCGTGATTTAAAGTTAAATTTTAGCAAAACACCTGCAACAATGTACCACCACATTTCACCCATAGGCAGTTTATGAAATATTTGTACTTTTCAGCTCTGCATGGACTCTTCCTGTTATTTCTGCATCAATAAAACAGCCTGCTTGAAAAGTCATTATGAGACTTGTTCACATGCATTTCGCTGAAAGTAAAGTCCAGCTAAGGTCTAATACACCCCTGGACATACATATTTCTTTGCACAGTCTCGGTACAGATGACTAGAGAGGTCTGAATGTAGAAATGATGAATGATTGTCTGGATACACAGACAAATGTTTGAGGCTTTTCATGCAGTTGCTTAAAAATGTCACCACTGTGGAGAAACAAAATACATCTACACATCGAGACTCGCAGTTTCTAATACGTTACCATGACAACCAGAGAGTAGAGGAATACCCATGTTGAGCCTGAGCAGCGAAAGGTTTCCCTGTTGTTGGTTCTTCTGGGGTTATCCTGCCATAACAACTTCTATGCATTTTATTTTATTCTATTCTGCGGAGTCCCCCCTGTTTTTTTTTATTCATTGTGAAAATGCATATAACCTAACAGGGGCACTTCAGACAAAGATATAAATGTAAACACAATGTTGATTCCAAAAAATGACTAATTATTGAATTAAAAAAAGAGTTACCACATGACAAAAAACATGGCCGGCATGCAACAGGCCATAGTCCAAACAGGATTTTTAAATGTAGAGTCTATTACACTAAACAGAAAAGATGGTCTGAGACTTTTAACTAAAAATAAACCACTGACATTTCAGTGTAATTTTCAAAAACCTGTTTTTTGAAAGCACAAAAATATCACAATGTTTTTCCTCCCATTTCTCTGTACGAACAGAACGGTCTTCTATTTTTCTTTTTATTTTAATTTTTTTGCTATTTTTATTTATTTTTTTTTTAATTTTATATTACAGGCTCATGAAACCAAAAAAGCTAAGGATCTTAATTCCTGTCATGGCACTGGTGAAGAAACAGTCACTTAACGCTCTCAACATTCTGATAATCAACACTAGCGCATCTATTGAATAGGATTACCATTTGAGCCCACTTTCACATTCATAATCTCCGTTAATATGCATGTCGCGTAATAATGAGCTGCTTGACTTCCCTGCCATCACGGTTTGAATCTGATTACCAATCTATTACCAATATGGTTCCTCACAAAGCTGCGCTGCTGCTCCCGCGCTCAGACAGTCAGGAGACTCTGAGCATGCACCTTCAGTTGGAAATGTTGCAGCTCTTTCTCTGTCAAGTATCCAAAGTTTGTTTGGGGGTTCGTTCACCTCCGAACAGAATGCTGTTAAGTGACGTCGAGATGAGCTGAGTTTGACTGATGTTCCACACTTTACAAAACCACACCGTTCACTTAAAAGGCCTTTAAAATGTGAGTTCAGCTCATGAACGGATTCGTGCACAATGCAAACTACCTTGTATTGGCTTATTACATAAAACCTCCATGAAATAGACTGAAGTTTGTGAAGGTAAACTGACAAAATATGTAAAGGGTGCTAGAAGCTTTTTGTTCATTACTTGCAACCACAAAAACATTATCTGTAGTTTTTTTTTTTTTTTTTTGTATTCCTTGTTAAATCATTTACCGCTGATGAAAACTTCCCATCCTGTTCAACCGGCATCACTGCACAGAGGCGCCTGACAGCTCACACACACACACACAGACACCCACAACAATACAAAAGCTGACATTTCAATATTGATTACTAACGTCAGAAAGGAGCTGCAGTATTGTGGCTGCAGGAAAGCAGGAGAATTCATCAAAGTGAGCCCACGATAAATGAAGGCCACAAATATTGTGGCATAAATGCGGAAAAGGTCACAAGAGACAACGTGCACATTTTGAACTTCTTTAACTATGAGAGTGAGCCTTGTCATTGTCTCCTCTTCCAGCTCCCAAAGGCAGGACCAGCAGGGAAACAGTCAGCTAAATGTCACATCTGCCCTCTGAGTGCTAGCCCAAGAAGCATGCTGACAGGCCGGTGGTACCACAGGCTTCTACTGCCCTGCCAGTACATTAGAAAGTACCCATTTCGGGACTGGCACACAATAGCTACTGTCATACTGTCAGCTGAGTGCCTCGCCTCCAGCAGACAATAGGTTTGCCACTGTAGCCTGGAAGGGAGTGTGTCTCCTATTGTGTTTGGAAAGATAGCAGAGTGCAACCTGGACCTTTTCACAGCCAATCATTATCTTCCTTCTCCAAGCTACCAACTGTGCCCCTCTGTCTGTGTGAAATGATGTATATATATATATATATATAAAAAAAAACCTCATTCAGAGAGTTGCTTGTTTCTTTATTTCTTCGCTTCAATGTATTATGGCTCAACACATAACAGCGAGAAACCTGCCAGCTGCAACTTTTCTATCAGAGCTAGGTGTCAAGATATGTGTGCGTGCTGAAACGTGAGGATATAAGCAACGCTGATTGTAAAACCCCTTCGTCACTCTTTTCACTACAAGCTTTGTGCTCCAATCGCTGCAGATATTTAAAGACCCTTTGATGCGTGGTGTATTTTTCATATTCATCTTTGTTTGACTGGCACCTCATCTATTTTTCTGAATTACAGAGAAGAAGGGAGGGGGGTCACATGAAAACAGTAAAAAAAAGGAAAAAGAGAAGGAAAAAATAAAACGTGACAGTTATTGAAGGATTATGCGTCATCACTGACATTTGCCGAACATTTTTATCTAGCTGTATATATTATCTGGTGAATTACTCCCATTTTAGCACCTAATCAGCCCTCCACGGATTAGCTTCGGCTCATGTAAAATTTATTTCATGCTTCGGCTTCAGTGGCAGCGGGCCATAGAACCACTCAGACCTGTGAATGTGCCAGAAGCATGTAAACAAATGACACTCGGGTGTTATCTGAAGTACTATTAAGGACATTAAGCAATTATTTAGATACTCCACAGCATACATGCCATATTATTTCTCCAACCATGTTTGGTGCACATCAGGGATTTCCAGAAGAGAGAGAAAAATGAACATCTGACCGCATGCAAAGCCACTGAATTCCTTCAGTCATCTTTCCCTTTTCTGTGTTTTGAAACAAGTTCCACTGTGACTGACCTTTACCCAGCCAGGGAATTAAGCTTTACACCCAGCCAATTCATGTGGAGAGGAGCACATCATTAATATGGTAATACCAGCTAAAGCTTCCCTACTCCACGTTTAGCAAAATGAATGACTTTAACCTCTGCTGACACTCAGCCAACAAATTCTAACTGACCTAATTTTACAAGAGTTGTTCAGTAACAATTGCCCTTTGGTTCAGAGTAGCTCCCAAACCACATACACTGACCAGTAAACCTGTGGTGGGACTGTTACTGTACACCGATCTGCAAAGTGGACCGTCAACAAAAATAGAACATTTAATTATTTACTCGCTGCAAGTGCTCTATTACAGTCGAGGAAATGTATTTGGCTTTGGTGATGGATTGTACCTTTGTAGGAGCAAGGTATGAGCCAAAAACTAGGGCTGTGAGAAACAATAGACTGAATTCATCTTATAATTTCAGTGCCACACCAAGACATCATCTGCACAATTCTCCCGTTTTCAGCTGAGACAACCGAGCAATCAAAAAAGAGAAAAAAAAAAGAGACGGTCTGTAGAGTACATAAATTAAACTAAAGTAACAAAAGTAAAAAACAGTCATGATTTAGAATACAGTTCCCTACTACTTTGTGATAGCATAATTATATACACAGAGCCTAACATTATGAGCACTGATATGTGAAATGAAAAACTCTAATTATCTCTTTACCATGCCGTTTGTTTCTGAGTGGGATTTAAGGCTGCAAGTCAACATTTTGTCCTCAAAGTCTGATGTGTTAATTAAATGGAATATAATCAAGTTGCTAAAACCAGATCCTCCAATATATAGTAATGTTGCAAGAAAATGTATGGGAACTTCACCTCACATAACAAATAACTTATTTCTTGTGATTTCAACGCAATTTATTTATTTTTAATATAAAGTTTTGCTTTCCCAATACTTAAATGATCAAGAACAAAAGGTCTATATACGACTTGGAACAAACATTTAACTTGTAATAATTTGAATTATTAATAATTCTAAAGTTATTTAGTTTGTAATTTAATTTTCCCCTTTTCCCAGTGAGTTGTTGTATATTTGTATTCTTTCTCATAGTTTTTTTCTTATGTAGGACTCTTGTAAATGGTATATCCCACAGTAACCAGTTCTCACAACAATTTAAAAGTGGGTGGAGATGCGTATTGCGATCATGTTTCAGTGACAAAACTGTTATAAAGAGTTGAAGCGTAAGAACCAGTAGAAATGGGCGCAAGCGTTAGGAGTGTACTGTACCGTAGCTCAAACTGGTGAAGTTAGTTAATACTGGTTCTGGACGAATTGTGTCATCATACATAATCTGCCATAGGTTTTTGTGTTGTCGACCACAAAAACACCATCAGATTATCCAACAAAGCAAAATGTTTCAGGAATGATTTGTGGAGCACGGCAAGTATGGGGTGTTGACTCGGCCTCCAAATTGCCCAAAATTGAGTCCAGTCGACCATCTGTGGTCTAACTGACCTTCTGTGGTCTGTGATGTTACGCAAATACAATTCTGAGACGTGGAAGCTCACCTCGCAACTTACTGTCATTATTTGGCAGCGTGAGTGTGTTTGGTGTGCTTCTGTGGCTCTAACCTGAGCTGCAGCTTTACACTAGTGGATGAAGCTGCTGGATAGCCATTCACCGCCTGATGAACGACCATTGTTGATAAATCCAACCACTTGTCATGTAAACAAAGCAAGCTATGCTTCTCAAGTCACTTCATCCATTGTGAAAAGTTACGTGAATTCCTACAAGCTTCCAGTCGTCCCTTCCAGCACTGGCTTTGTCCACCTTACCTTCCTGTCTGTTTTCCAGCACTCCTCCATGTGCCAATCTGGAAACCTCCCAGAGAAAACACAACCCACTGCCTCACTACCACACGCAACCTGTTACTTCTGGAATCAGCAGAGCCTCCCTTGCTTCACATGTTCAGACCCCATCAGACAGACATTTCTTCCTGATCTAAAACTGCTGCTAACAAATTAGAGCCAGTTAATCTTGAGAGGTCTAGAGGAGTCCGACAAAACGGTTCCCCATTTTTCTGGACTCCTCAGAGCTCCAAAAGGGCGAACCAATTTGATATGGCAGATAATGTTATGCCTAAACATTGTACATTAACAGAAGTGTTTAATGTTTAACAATTTCACTGGTTCTACACACTAAGTTTTAGTTATACAGTTTTTTTTTGTTTTCCTCCTCTTGTGTTTCATTAATGACATGAACATTGTAACATTACATCACAAAACACAGTAAAGACTAGCTCATTTATACAATAAAACTGATGTACTTTGGATGTACGTTCTGTCATGAACACAGCCTCCACTACAGGATAGAAAAAGATTTACTGAGGAACTCCTTATTAGTTTAAATAAAGAAGAAAGGAGCTGTGCTTAACATCAAAGCTTTCACACTTTTACATTTATTCTTAAAGACAGACACATACATGAATAATTATAGCACTAAGCACAAGCAGATATCCCTGGAAAGCAGTGATGTATGCAGCGTTAACATGGGAAAAGATTAGACGCCCCTTCGCAGCAACACAATTCCAGGAAAAGGAAAGCTGAGCGCAATCAGTGCTTGGAGCACAGGTGCACAACACATTACCATCCCTCCTTCAGTAGTGTGATGAACATCTTCTCAAACAGAGTTCCTAATGACAACAGGGATTTTTGTTTTGTTTTGTTTTTAACTAACAACTTTAAAGGGTCACATCTTAGTACCTTTGCAGCCTAGCCCTGCATGGTTTCAGGGCAGGGATGCATGTTTTTGGGACTTTGGGAGGAAGCTGGATAATGTAGAGAGAGAGTCCATGCTTGCATGATTTTAATTTTATTGTAAAATATACTTGTTGAAGTTATGAAGTAACCCCTCAATGCTTTAAATAACCTTTTCAATAGTTTTAAAACAGTAAACTTTGTGTTTAAAAGCGGGATGTTTTCATCTTAAAATCCCCCCGAGCTGTATTTGCATATTGGGATGTGGAAAGTCGCGGCTCATTGGCATACCACCTTTGGTGTGGCTCCACCCAGGCTTTTGTTATACGTGTCGACCAATACATGTTGCTCCGTGCTTGAAGAGAGTGAAGGGCTACTTATGCAGCTACTTAATCTGTTTGAAAGAGAAACTGAGTTTGTGTGACTTGTCAGGAAGTTGGACCGAGCTAAACGGATCTCCAAGAGCGAAACTGTGCTTCTAGCATCTTTGAGCTAGAAATGCACAATCTCTTCTTTTGTATGTTTGATTGCTGCTAACCCTGGAAGATTGCTCCATGAGATTATTTTTTATTGTAAGGCAATGAGAATTGTTATCTTAACCAGTGTCCATAAATTCTTTTTGAAAAGTTCCTTTAAAAAAACAGAACAAGCAATTAAAATGCTACAATACCATTGTGTATGATGCAACTTGCAGACACAAAAACATGCAGAGATAAAAAACTTAAACTTTTTGACATTTAACAAATTTGTAAATGATAACTGTTTAAGTTTTTTGTTTGTATGAGTGTGTGTGTCCGTGTTACCATTAAATTTGGTGTTGTAATCATTGGACAGTTGAAGATGTTTGTTCAATGCACAGATCTAACACAAATATTGCAATGCAGAGCTGTAAATTTACTTCAACAAAATAGTGCTGTGCGCAGATTTGGACCCTCTATTGACAGGCATTGAAGGGTTGGAAGGTGTGTTGCTGTAAGGTATGGAAAGTAATTCAAACCAACAGCTTTTGTTAACCCCCCCGGCTGAGGGTGATTCTGAAGAAACTTCGGGGCCTGTTTTCTCACTAATCTGTTTTTCTCACTAATACCAATATTCTAATGGTCATCCATCCATCTTCTAACACATCTATCCCTTGTGGGGTCGTGAGGGGTGCTGGTGCCTATCTCCAGCTGTCAATGGGCGAGAGGCGGGGTACACCCTGGACAGGTTACCAGTCTGTCGCAGGGCAACACAGAGACAAACAGGACAAACAACCATTCTCGCACACACACTCACACCTAAGGACAATTTAGAGAGGCCAATTAACCTAGCAGTCATGTTTTTTTTTTTTACTGTGGGAGGAAGCCGGAGTACCCGGTGAGAACCCACGCATGCACAGGGAGAACATGCAAACTCCATTGAGAAAGACCCAGGGCAAGGGTTGGACTTGAACCCAGGACCTTCTTGCTGCATGACAACAGAGCCACTGTGCTCAAATGGACAGATGTTCTTCAATTCTTTGTTGATATCCACATGTTTGACATCATTGGAAAGCTTCCACTCTTTCAGAATCTGTAAATAACTCAAAACCGCTCCGGGGAGACTTGTTCCTGGTTTTGCTGTGGCCGGTGTGTGAATTCTGTGAGCACTTTCATTTAGTTATTTTAACTGAATAAAACATTTAAAAACACCAATATGACAGCAAACCTATTTTATAGCCCAACACTTTCCTTGCGAATCATTTCAGATTAATTAAAGAAAATGAAATACTAAATAAGATAAATAGTAAGATATTACATTTAAAATTAATTTCTTGTCATACTATGTCAATGTGGGGACAAAGCTCCATCATTTTAAAGTTTCACCTGTAAACCCATAAACACCTGAAATGGTCACGTTAAAAGCTTTGAGAGCCAGTCAGAGACCAAATATTTCTTCTTGATCTGTTCCACATGAAAGCAGAAACACTCCTCTCTCAAAACTCCTCACGTTTAGCATCTTTGGGCAAGAGAATGACAAGGTGTTTGCAAAGGGAAAAACAGAAGCGGCACCCTCAGCATTTCCACCTGACTCCTACGGTCTTGGCTCAGCAGTCATGTGTTTTAACATACCAGTGGGTGTAAATACAGAGAAGCCATTTGGTACTGTAGCTCCATATTGGTATTCAGCGGTAGCCGGATTGTTGGCAGGTCCCTCATCATTGTGCTGCATTGTGACAACAATGACAAAGTAGAAAGGTGTTTGCATAGCTTAGATCTGTAGAGAAATGTCAGGATTCCTTTTGGTTTGACAAGCTGCCTGGGAGAAACAATAGAAAACAGACTTCATGCCAGACCTTAGAGAGCAGGGATTATTTGGGTTTCAGTGGGGGAGGAGAATTTGCAGTTGAGCTCTAGAAATTCACACATTGTTCCTGGTGAAAGACTTAAAGATTTTTGCTGGATGCATGTGGGCAACCATACCAACACTGCTAACCCCGCTAAACTATGTGAGCCCCAACAATAGTGTGACAAGATTTGCAGGATTTAGAAAAGCATTTGAGAAAAGCCAATAAAAAATTCCTCCAAACTTCATCCGCCTTAGTTTGATTAATATCTTGATTTACAAATGTTGTATAAGTTCTTTTTGTTTCTGGGTACTGCACTATTATATTATGTACTACGCACTTCCAGTTCTTCTTCCAAGCCTGCCGTGTATCCATCAGGAAAACCTACCATATGTGCTTTAACAATAAGACCTACTGTAAGGCAGTAAACAGGAAAAAATATTGAAAGCTGGTTGTGTTTTAGAAACAAAAATGTCTTCTTTCAGCTATAATGACCATCATAAATCTAAATATCCTCTGTTTATTGTGGAATGTGTAAGAAAAATTGATGGAGAGACTCAAAATTGTTATATTGTCATTCCAAAGTACACTGCAGTACATTACATGCAAGGTGCACACCTTAAAAATGTAGCACAGAAACAAGTAACATACAAGATACAATATTAAGATACAGTTTTAGCCTTCTGCTTCAACATCTTTGATACATAAAAATGGTAGTCCCCTATCCCCCACAATAATGCAGTTTTATAAATCACTGCCTTTGCATGGCAAGTGATATACACAATATTTAGTCATTGATTTGTGCGTATGCTGGTTTTATAAAAAAGCTGTTAGCCACATACAGCTTACCGCTTAGCTGGAAAGACCATTTGACTGATTTCTTCAGCTAAAGTTCATCTACTTTAAAGCAAAATGAATTATTTAAAGCAAGTACAAATTAAACACACACCAGTAGGAGAATGCTGAATTTGTGTTTTTGAACAACTCCATAGCAATATACCTAAATAAAACTAAATGCACTGGTGGTGCTGATAGCTGACCACCTCTCTTCACCAAAAAGAGGTTCTGCAAAACTATATCCTGAGGTTCGGTGGAGTTGCACTAACTTTTAGGTAAGAATTCCTACTGCTGGGGCATCAAGAAATGGCAGACATCCTGCTACTCTCCCAAGTGCTATTTGACCTGTATTGCTATAACAAAAGAGGCAGAATTTCATTTGATTGTATATCTTAGATTTATACAAATTGACAATAAATTACTCACTTAATTAATTAATCAATTTGATGCAGTGATTGTTAGTTACCTCACAAAGCCTGAAACCACCTTTTATAGGTGTGGGATTTAGACATTTGCTACTCTAAAAAACCAGTCTTCCTGCAAAGAGTCGGCGTCTGCAAATGATTTAGCTTACTCAAAGGTCAGCTTCCACACACAAAGTACATTTATTCCAGCAGGCGAGTTATGACTCATGCTCATGAAGTTCAAAACAGTTGACCACATTCAGCTGGCTATAGTAATGAGGAGTTTGGACGTTTTCATTGGAAGGAACCATTATTACTTTGTATCAGCCAAGAAGTGTATGAACCAGAAATTTTTAATGATCCCATTTACACAGTCTATTCCTGTCTTCTTTATTCAGGAATTAACTGAGAACCTGATATAAAACAGGAGATTCAACATCTAATCACTTAAATAGAAACAGAAATGTTATTAAAATACCAGTTTATTTGAGTCCATTAGAAAGACTACATAAAACTGGAGCCTTTCACACCAACCGTACCATAAAAAAAGGGGAGGGGGGGGGGTAGCCCACAGTTATCGGACTGTGTAAAAGAAAATGTTTGCTGTAATGTATGTTTAGAAAGAGCAATAAAAAGAGATAGGACCAAGGCCCAGAACAAATAAATAGTCTAAATGAAAAGTATTGTGCCTGGTAAATTGGATTCAATCTCTTCCCTCTTTTTAATAATCTCCCATGTGTACCTAAGCAGATGGGGGGCGTAAACAATGTTCCAAAACTGAGCCAATTTCTTTAAACCATGGTGTTTACAGTGTGGACTGATATCAATGTTCACACAAGCTTACCCATGAGTGAAACAAGCTTCTTTTTTTTTCTCAAGTTGGAGTAGTGTTATATCAAGCGTGACCAGGAACTAATGGGACCTACACCAACATGAACATCCAGTGATGCTTTGTTTTTTGGGTGATATGGCTCAATGCTTAGGGCGCTGCCACCTGTGGGGCTCAGCAAGCATTCAAATAAAAGTCATCTGGTAGTTTCTATCCTAATTAAATTGATTTCTGATCTGAATTTCCAGCTATTGGGGGATGGCCACAAGGACAACTTAAGATTTCTTTAAGGTGAATGGCAGAATATGTATAGATATGTATACATTTGTCTTGGACATTGCCAGGTTTTTTTAAAAACATTGTTTGTTTATACATTATAAAAATACAAAAAGGGGGATTCTTAGGTTTCTCAAAAAAGCTCAATAGAAGATAAAATAAGTATTGAATACATTAATGTTTTTCCCAGCAAATATACACTGTGTCTCAAATTTCTATTGACATTAAATATACAGTACACCAGATACCAGCAGCAACCCAAAAAATTTGCATACATGCAAATAAATCAGAACAAATGAGTCCACAAGCTCACAGGTTGTGGGTAAAGACAATGGAATGACAGGGTAAATGTATTGAACATCCTTGTTCAAATTTCTAAAATAATTTATGGAATGGCCTTTTTTGGCTGCAAAAACATTCAACATTCAACCAAGGTTACACGATTATACACAAATGCAGTTTATCAAATGATAATTGTATTTACAAAGGAGAAGAAAGTTATCCAGACCAACCTTGCCCTGTATGAAATTATAATTCCCCTCTTTGTTAAATCATGAATTGAATAACCACATTTTTTGGACAGTAGTGTTTGAGCCCTGATTACTGTCAGTCTTGAAGATCCAAGAAATCACCTTAATTCAGTGCCTTGCCAAATATTTTCACAACATTGGCTTTTTATTTATTTTGTTGCATTCCAAGTTGCAAATAAAATATTTTTTTATCTTATTTTCTATGGTTGATTAGGACAAAACTAAACTTGGTGAAAAGAGAAATATATACATATCTGTATATAAGAATTAAAAAAAATAAAAAGTGAAAAATTAATGAGGTTAGAATAATATTGAAACATAAATCCATAAAAATATAAATCCATAAAAAAAAAAAAATATATATATATATATATATATATATATATATATATATATATATATATATATATATATATATATATATATATATTAGGGCTGGGCAAGTTAACGCGTTAATTTCGCGTTAATTCATTAGACTATTAACGGCGATATTTATTTTATCGCGCATTAACGCATGTTGCTCATATGCTTTCAGTCAGTGTCAGTCAGCAGGCGCGCTGACTGCAGCGCGCTGTCACGGCAGCACTCTCCCGCTCCCCCTCCCCTCTCGTACATGGCTCAGCGGCGCCAGCCAATCAGCACGCAGGCTCAGCCTGGCCCGCCCACTCAGCTCTCACACAAACTTAACACACAAACAGCTGAGAGAGAACGCAGCAGCGAAAAAACATGAAATGGGGAAGTAGCACCGTTTGGCTTTATTTTAATACCGTAAATGAAATCAAGCTGTATGTTTTGTAAAAAGCCGGTTCATTTCAGTGGAAACACAACAAATTTATCTAAGCACGTGAAAAAACATGAAAACGTCGAGCCCCAGAAACGGAAAGAGGAGACGAAACTTCTCTCATTGCCCGACAGACCCACAGACGTCTCTGACTGAGGCGTTTCAGTCCTCCATGGAACATCCAGGTAGATCAGTGTTCATCTTCAGCAGCAGTTCATGTTAACTTTCAAAGTAGATATTATCTATCATATGTTACTGGAGCCCACACAGAAAATGTAATTAAGACCTTGAAAGAACCCAGTACATATATTAAAAAGTGTTATTTAAGATAAGATAACATTAGCTAATCCTTTTTTTATCCCACGACGGGGAAACTTATAGGATTAAAGCAACAGGCAGGTGCACACAACACAGACAAAATTACATAAGGATTGAAATATATAAGAGGTGGATTAGCGAAAAAACACTGAACATAACATTATTATTATTATTATTATTATTATTATTATTATTATTATTATTATTATTATTATTATTATTATTATTATTATTATTATTATTTAATTGTAATAATAAAATAAAAACCACAAAACCCAAAAGGTCAACAGTTTCATGATACATCAAGCTTAGGGACTGGCTAATTTACAGCAGGTCAAAAAAGGCCATATTTTGGCTGCAGTGCTTGCTGTTCTCTTATGAAGAAAAGATCAACTAGTGCACTAAATTCAATAGATGGGTTGAAAATATCCAGTATAAAATAAGTGCTACAAATGTTACAACACTTTTGTTCATATGGCAGCAGAACATTAAAATAAAAGTGCTCTTTACACTACTTTTGAATTCATTCTTGGAGTTTGTAAATACAATGCGATTAATCGCGATTAATCGCGATTAATCAGGGCGATTAAATATTTTAATCGTTGCCCAGCCCTAATATATATATATATAAATCTCTTACAATGCTATAACAAACTGTCAGATTTGTTATATATATATATATATATATATATATATATATATATATATATATATATATATATATATATATATATATATATATATATATATATATATATATATATATATATATATATATATATATAAATCTCTTACAATGCTATAACAAACTGTCAGATTTTATATAGGTTATTGGATATTTGGATGTTTATGTATGTTATGTTTTGTCCTGTAATGGTCTGGTGACTTGTCCAGGATATAACCTGTCTCTGTCCCAATGTATCCCTTATCAAGGATTTACTGATATAGACAATGAAAGGATGGGTGATACATTTTCTGAAAACCTATTACACTTTATTTTGCTGTTATGTACTAGACTACAAAAAAATATGTATTCTTTGGCAATAAAATTACCTTTCAGTAGACACAAAACTCCCCCTTTGGAAGGAAACATCCCATGGCAGATGGCTCCAAAACTGCAAAAAGTTCCAAAGTGACCAGTGCCTGGCAAATGAACAGCACAGATGCAAGGAGACGTGCTTTAGTCCTTGACAGCTGGCAGGTATTTCCATTGAAAGTTAATGACACCAAGTTCCTATCCCTAAACAAACTCAAGTGCAATATGTTCTCCCGTTCACAGTCAGAAATCTTGAACATGAGTGAAAGTGATATAAAACATACTGGCCTTGTAAAAAGTCCTTGTGCGTGTCAGCTGCCACTCTGCACCCTGATGTAACAACTCCCCTCGAGCCGGTCAGAGGAGATTAGCAAGTCCGTCAGATGCCTTTGATCAACAAACAGCCTTGAAAGGCACAAGACACTCTGCTTTCCCTCGGCTAATTATCCAGAGTGAACTACTAGGACAATGACAAAGCCATTAAACAACAGCTCGCCACTGCATCTGCTGTCATAGTTAACGTACACTTACAAGGTCATGTGGAATCACTGCTTTGTGCTGGGTTATAAATACAAACCTGCTGAAAATATATAAAAAATAATACTCGATCATTTGTATACATCAGAATATATACAAATCATAGAGCTTTTAGTAGTTTAATGTAAAGGGAGAATCATCAAACTATTATGTTATTTTATTGTTATTGCGCTTATAATTCCATATCTAAAACAGAATATTCAAATGAGTAAATTAATCTCATTTGTAAAATATCTCTATCTAACCTAAATATATGTGTAGACTTGTATGCATGCTCCGATCAAAGCTGCGTGAAGTTTCTAAAGCTGTGAGGAATGTAACCGTGAAATTCTAAGAGTAGTTGGAGGAACTTCAATTACCAAAGGACACAGTGAGACTCTATTAAGCTCCTTTGGGGTTTCTTAGAAAATAAAAATAGACCTTTATAAGCTCTGTGAATTGTTGAGAGATTCGAAAAGTTGTTCTGATTTCACCCTTGAAGTAAAATGGCCAGAGGGGAAATTTATAACCCCCTTAAGAATGTGACCCTAACAGATCTTGCTTTCAGCTTTTATCTTAAGGGTTGTCTGAACACATTGATATCACTTTTTCTTACTGTAGTGTGCTCTTTGAAGGTTGAAAAATCCCTCTGCAGGAGTAAAACAGAGCGCATGCCACAGATACAGGTAGCTAAGTATTTTAGTTGGCTGAAAGAGACATCATGTTTCTATGGAATATTTAGTGAAGCAGATAAGTGAAATAATCGTTGAAACGGTGTTACACGCATGCCTTTTGGTTCATGTATTGTTCAAAGCACGCATTCAAAGCATCTAGCACTGGCCATGCAAAAATTCAATATGGTGACAATTGTTCCAGATGGTCGATACATCTGACTGAGCCCTATTGTTATGGTTCACATGATTGGAAGAAAAAAGACAAATACTGTCCTAACCAGTTTTTTACTAACATGGTAAATGAAGGGAATTTTGTCCAAAGCAGTTGTATATTAGACTGTCACTAAGATGGCACCTCTTTTGACCAGTCAGTTTATCTTATAGGAATTTGTTTTTTTTGTGTTCTAATTAAGGGTGAGGGGCTACCCTTTTACCTCCTTAACCAAATTACAAACACATTCCTGTATGGGATACAACTAGGTTTGTGTGACCTATACCTAGCCCGATCATTCGTCCAGTGCCATTTAAGTCCCATGTGATCTGTACACCTTCCAGGGAAGAACATGAGCAAGTCATATCTTGCCCTCTTACCCTTGGCCCGGCTCTTCCGCGCTGGCACAGCATGTGAATTCAGGTGTGGCTATATGGATCTATCTACAAGCTACCAACTACTGCCTACTAGCTAACTGATATGGGGCTTTAAGAAAGCATTTTGGCCAATAAATTAAACTGCACTACAACTGCTAGATTAATAATACAGCATTAGTGTAGCAAGATACACTATCAGTCAAAATTTTGGACTCATCTTCTCATTCAATTATTTGTCTTTAGTTTTATTACCACCTCTGGGAACTCCTTAAAACAGTTGGAAAACCATTTCAAGTAACTAACCTCATGAAGCTCATTGACAGAAGAACAAGAGTGACCAAAGATGTAATAAAAAAAGGAGGGGGCGAGTATTTAGGAAAAGCTAAAATATAATATATATTTATTAAATTTTTTGGAGCTATTTCACAATTTTGTGTTTGATACATAATTTTGTATACTTTTGAATTGTGGTTTTGATGTTTTCACTATGTATGAGCAATGTAGAAGACCATAAAAAGTAAGGAAAAGCAATTCAGTGACAAAGGTGAGTCCAAACTTATGACTGGTATTGTAAACCTTCATGTTAGTGACGCATTCATCATCATACTTTCTTTGCTTATGTCAGTGGAATGCCTCAATATCTTTGTTGCTTCCATATAAGTTAAATTCAGTGTCACAACTGGCACAACATGCACCAGCCCCAGTGTAAGCTGACTATACAGGCTGTTGAATGGGTTGACGGTCACAGATCCAAAGTTGCTGGAAGCTCTCAAGGTTGTGGTGAATTAAAAGCATTGGACCCTTTAGAGGTCTCTTGACGCTGGAAGTAATCCAGGGTGGCAGAATAATTGCCAGAGGTGCTGGAGGTTTGGCCATGGTTCCCTTTTTCTCAAAGAGCAAGATGAGCAATGTGGAGTGGGAGGTTTAGGGTAGAGGGCTGTGAGAGTTACTGACTTTTAACCCAAACATTCCTGTGTAGATAAACAGTTTAGGCATACGGAAACAAACAGGAGGGGGTGAGAAGGCAGTGTTGAGAGGGAGGATTGTACAGTTTAAAACTGATCTTGTATCTCAACCTCAACTGGATTTTAATTTAGATTTGCTTATGTATGGATTTAAATGTGATTCGTTTTAACTTTATAAAGGCTTTAAATGTTTTCGAAAAGAACTGAGCTAAAGTCTGGTTCCCTCCGATTTAAGAGACTTAGACTTAGACTTTCTTTATTGTCATTTTGTATACACAGAGTGCATACAGAACGAAATTTCGTTTTCACACAGCTCAGAAATATTGCAGTAACTCTACAGGATACCTTGCAGTGAATTACAGTACAGGATAAAGTGCAGTGATCAATCGCAGTCACTTACAGGATAAATTTCAATTTGCTTCCGGATAAAGTGCAGCAGTGAACAGTAGGCAGTTGAAATGTAAACAATGTAAACCAAATGTAGACAAATATGCAGTAGGGTGCAGCAGTGATTTAAAAGTAGACAGTTGCATTGTACACAGTTTTGCAGTGCGTTTCCGGTTAAGGTGCAGCATCAATTTTTCAGGATACGATACAATGTGCAAATGTGTGAATGTGCAAATCAGCGAATCTAGTGTGGTACACTTTTGTACTTCAGCAGTTCAACAGTCTGATGGCAGCAGGGAAAAAGCTTTTGCTGAACCTAGTGGACCTGCAGCGGATGCTGCGGAACCTCTTCCCAGAGGGCAGCAGGGAGAATAGTCCATGGTGGGGGTGTGAGGGGTCCCTGATGATGTTACGGGCTCGAGACACACAGCGCTGCGATGAAATGTCCTTAATGGAGGGAAGAGGAGCCCCGATGATCCCTTCTGCTGTCCTCACCACTCTCCTCACGTTCTTCCAGTCGGAGGCACTGCAGCCTCCACACCACACAGAGAGACAGCTGGTCAGAATACTCTCTATGGTGCTTCTGTAGAAGGTCGTGAGGATGGGCGGGGGCAGGCGGGCTCTCCTCATCCTCCGCAGAAAGTACAGTCGCTTCTGTGCCCTCTTCACCAGTGACGTGGTGTTCACAGTCCAGGTGAGGTTGTCCGTGATGTGCACCCCCAGGAACTTGGTGCTGCTGACCACCTCCACCGCTGAGTTGTTGATGAGCAGTGGAGTGAGGTGAGGCCGGTTTTTCCTGAAGTCGACGATGAGCTCCTTCGTCTTCTCCACGTTCAGGATCAGGCTGTTGTCTCTGCACCAACCCACCAGCTGCTCCACCTCCTCTCTGTAGTCCTGGTCGTTGTCGTCTCTGATCAGGCCCACCACCGTTGTGTCGTCTGCAAACTTCACGATGTGATTGGTGGTGAACCTGGGGACGCAGTCGTGTGTCATCAGGGTGAACAGCAGGGGGCTCAGGACGCAGCCCTGAGGGGAGCCCGTGCTGAGGGTGATGACATCAGAGGTGTTCTGTCCGACACGGACTGACTGAGTTCTGTTGGTGAGGAAGTCTAGCAGCCAGTTTCGTAGGGGTGTGTTGAAGCCCAGATGCTCCAGTTTTCCCACCAGATGTTGTGGGATGATGGTGTTGAACGCTGAACTGAAGTCCAGGAACAGCATCCGCACGTGCTATTTAAGGCTTGCTTAAATAGCTTTGTTTACCACTAATTATTATCATTAATTACTACTTTAATTTACTTTGCTACTTTAAATCCAATCCGCTAATGCATTTTAATTATATCTCATTTTTGTATTTTATGTTTGTTTCCTTACTGTAGCATTTCAATGTTTTAAATGTTTTTAATGTATTTCGTACAGCACATTGGTCCCTTTGGTAATTTAAAGTTCTTTATAAATAAAGTTGGATTGGATTTACTTTCAATCATTGGTTCCCAAACAGTGTGACGTGAGGAAGTCCGGGTGTGCCGTGGGATTTTCTGACAACCATACATTTGTAATAATCTTATGGTAATATACAACTACACAAAAATAATGTTTTTTTAAATGTGCTATATTAGTACTTTGCATGCACTCATTTCATAATGCAAACTCTATACATAAAACAATCATTTAAAAAAAGATTCTCAAAGATAGCTCCATATTTCACTGTTTGCACCGTTGCGCAGGCGGAAATTATAAGACTGTGAGACATCAAAGGCTGTAGGACAACATTAATAAACAGATAAACAAAAAGGCAAAAGGGAGCGCTTTCTTGTGCGGAGCAAATCACTAACCACCAGTGCAGAGACTGCCGACAACCCACCACCGAAAGACAAGAGGAAAAAACTGTCAGCAGACAGGATCATGAAAGTTATCTTATGGCTTCAGTTGGACTGGGCATGTCATCTGTCCTCAGCCCGAGTGGGTCCTCTGTCCAGAGAAGTATGCTAATGCTAACATGTTTCCAAGCAAGCTGAAGAGGCACCTGGAAACCAAACATTCATTAGATGTTGAGAAAAACTTGGCCTACTTTAAAAGAGTGCGGGATTTGAATCAAAGGCAGCAAGTCCGTTTGTTGGATTGTGTGAAAGTGTTTGAAAAGGCAATGGAGACTAGTTACATGCTAGCGGAGCTTATAGCAAAAAAAAAAAAAAAGGAGCCTCACACAATAGCGGAGACACTGATCCTACCAGTTTGCAAAAAAATAAATAAATAAATAAAAAAATCGCAGGTGTCATGCTGGGTCCGCAAATGCCGCAAATAAGCTGTTAAAGGTGCCGTCGTCTGATAATACAATCAGAAGAAGAATCGACGACATGTCACAAGACATTAAGCAACATCTGACAGGGAAACTACAGGCGAGCAGCAGATTTTCCCTACAAATAGACAAATCTACTGACATAAGGGACTGCCTGACTTTTGGTAAAGATAAAAATTGGTTGATAGTGACTCTACCAAGGAGACTTTTTTCTTCTGCAAAGAAATGGAACACCATACTACGGGAGAAGAGATATTCAGGGTAACTCCTTCCATCCATCCATCCATCCATCCTCTTCCGCTTATCCGGGGTCGGGTCGCGGGGGTAGCAGCTTCAGTAGGGAGGCCCAGACGTCCCTCTCCCCAGCCACTTGGGTCAGGTCCTCCGGGGGAATCCCAAGGCGTTCCCAGGCCAGCCGGGAGACATAGTCCCTCCAGCGTGTCCTGGGTCTTCCTCTGGTTCTCCTCCCGGTGGGACGTCCCTGGAACACCTCACCAGGGAGGTGTCCAGGAGGCATCCTGACCAGATGCCCGACCCACCTCAACTGGCTCCTCTCGACGTGGAGGAGCAGCGGCTCTACTCTGAGTCCTCCCCGGATGACTGAGCTCCTCACCCTATCTCTAAGGGAGAGCCCAGACACACTACGGAGAAAACTAATTTCAGCCGCTTGTATCCGGGATCTCGTTCTTTCAGTCACGACCCAAAGGTCGTGACCATAGATGAGGGTAGGAACGTAGATCGACCGGTAAATCGAGAGCTTCGCCTTTTGGCTCAGCTCTCTCTTCACCACAACGGATCGGTACAGCGCCCGCTTCACAGCAGACGCTGCACCAATCCGCCTGTCGATCTCTCGCTCCATCTTCCCCTCATTCGTGAACAAGACCCCAAGATACTTGAATTCCTCCACTAGGGGCAGCACATCCTCCCCAACCCGGAGGAGGCACTCTACCGTTTTCCGGTTCAAGACCATAGTCTCGGATTTGGAGGCACTGATTCAGGGTAACTAATAACTATTTAAAAGAGAGCAGTCTGACCTGGGATATGTGTATCAGTCTTTGCACAGATGGTGCGGCATGCATGACGAGAAGAGTGAAAGGATTTATGGCTAAAGTGAAAGCTCAAAAGCCACATATTGTGACAAACCACTGCATTTTGCACCGAGAGGCGTTAGTTGACAAAACTATGCCCATGGAGTTGACTGAGGTGCTGGATCAGGCTGTGCAGATGGTGAATTGCATCAAATCAAGGCCGCTGAAATCTCGCCTCTTCTTCCAGCTGTGCGTCAAGATGGAAGCTGACCACCAAAGCCTGATCCTCCACACAGAGGTACATTGGCTGTCACAGGGGAAAGTTCTATCCTGTCTTTATGAGCTTCAGGAAGAACCTTTGCAGTTTTCACACAAACACGCTGTCCCACATAAGGACAAGATCGCAGATGAGAGGTGGAGCGCCAGAATGGCTTACTTCGCAGACATATTTGGGCATCTTAACGAGTTAAATGCCAAGCCTCAGGGCAGGAATGAAAACATTTTATCATCCATAGACAAGAGTCAGGGGTTTATGAACAAACTTACCCTATGCCGCGAGGCTTTGGAACAGGGCTCCATGGAAATGTTCCCGCTAGCATCAGCTGCGCCACAGGCAGCGAGGGAGCGCGTTGTATATGCCGAACACCTTCTGACCTTAAAAGAGAGGTTTGAGAGCTATTTTCCACGTGTGGCTGACATCGAGGACTATGACTGGATCAAAACCCATTCAACCAGGAATCCCCAACTGAAACAAAATATTGGAATATTTAGCACATAATATAATATAATATATAATAGCACATGTTTCAATACTGATTGAAAATGTTCCGTTAATAATTTGTAGGTCACGACTATGGACAGTGCAGCTTCCTTGCATTGATTCATTGTGCTGAATTTTGTGACCTGCCTGTTTTAAATGGGTGTTGCTGCTTTGATGAAGCCTAATTTGATAAAGTTTCAGGTTAATTTTTTAAATATTTAGTTAATAAATGTTTCATGAGTGATATAGTTGTGTTTGTTTCATTTTATTTGGCATTAGTAAATAATTATATACATTTACAGATATTTTAGATGATATGATAACACATGTTATTAAGGCCATTTTGCACAATACGGGAGCCTTGAGATTTTTACTTGCCCTTTGGTCCAAAATGTTTTGGATCCACTGCTTTAAATAATAGAAACAAGCTTTCCTCTCCTCCAAAAGTTTCCGAATACTTTGCCTCTCATTACAATTACTAAAGCCAGTCAAAAGCCATTCACTGTTGGACTTGCCGGTTTGCTTCAGATCATTGTTCCACTGCATAAACCAAGTGCGATGAGCTTAAGGTCACAAACTGCTGATTGTTTCAATATTGACATTTTGACCAGTTTGTCTGCACTGTGCCACTGTATTTGCTATGTATTATATATTTTCTATTTAAGGGCTTAATGTCATGGTTACTCTATTTTGTTTCATGTTTTTTAACTAAACTCAAATGAACTGCGGTTGCATAAAGTACTCTACTCTCCAGGCAGCTAAGAAACATGTTGTTTAAAGAGCATGTCCAGGCAACAAACAAGGGCTTTTTCTTTTTTTAAGCCCCAGCCTGCCATTGCTGCGCTGCCAGTTCATTGGCTCTGTTTAGTAATGATAATCCAGAGTAAGCATGTTAATTGCTGGATTTACGTCAAAAATAAACAATATGGTAGTGTTACATATTACAGAACAGGTTACTAGGGAAAAACCTTGGTTGACCTCAACATCCCATCAACTAGAAAAAAAATCAGAAGCTGAATTTTTTTAACATCTCGTTTATTTTTATATATCTACTAAAAGATGTGTTCAATTCTCCTTCAATGTGCAGTGAAAACTTGCAAGATGAAAATGCTTCAAATATGCATGTTGATCCAAAGAAGCCTCAAATACACTAATATGCAGAGAGGGAGTTCTTTGCTACACGCTTTAGCATCATTGAGTGACAGATTGGTTCTTGTTAGATTTGCCACCTGGAATTTTTTTTTTTGTCAGACATCAAGTTTCCTCCTAGAAAAAAATTACAATTGCAGATCATTTTGTTTATACCATTTTAATCAGGCAAGTAGAGGAGGGTTTTCGAAGCAATAATACAGAAGAAGCTCTTGTTGCGCCCTGATCTTGTTCTGATATTAGTTTCCATATGACAGAAATTCAAACACTGCCTTGCAAAGTTATACTTGAAATACTTACCAGATGGACATGTCATGTTCCAAGATTATTGACACTGAATATTTGAGTTTTCTGAAATACAGTTTGGTGACATTCTTTTCTTTTGTGCTCGGGTTGCAGTGTCTTGCAAAAGTATTCCTACCCCCTGACCTTTTTCACAAACCACACATTTTATGTATTGATTATTTTAGATGATAGCCCAGCAAAATATAGAGCATGATTGTGAAGTGGAAGACTATGGTATATATTTTTCAAACGTTTTTACAAATAGATATGAAAACCTTTTTTTTTAACATGTATTAAACTCCTTTATACTAAATAAAACCCTGTGCCAATTAATTTTAGAATTGGCCATCAAACACAGGAGGACTCTCCTGTGTTTGATGTAATCTCAGCTGTTCTGTAAAGGCCTCGAAGGTTTGTTAAAGAACATGAATGAACAAACAGCAATAGTAAATCCAAGGAGCACAGCTGATAGGTCAGGGAGAAAGTTGTGGTGAAGGTTAATGCTGGCTGGGTTCCAAAGAAATATCCCCAGCTTTGAACGTGTTATGACAACATAATCTGAAAAAAAAACAGAAAGAAAGGGGAAAAAAGGTATATCAAAACTGCAAAGGTTTCAAGACGTGACCGTCTACTTAACCCAGTGGGTAAGAGAAAGGTAAAATCAAAGAAGCAGCTGAGAGGCCCATTCTGGAGGAACTGCAGAGAGTCACAGCTCGGGAGAATCTGTTGACTCGGCAACTATTAGCTACAAAAATATTTACTCCATAGATGAGTTGCAAGAAGAAAGCCACTGTTGACAGAAAGCCATAGAAAGTCTTGTTTACAGCTCCCCACAACCCACATTGAGGACACGTGGAAAGAAGGTCGACTCTGGACCAATAATTACTTTAGTTCTTACGTGCACATAACTGCACATGACTCTGTACACACCATCCCTATCCGCAGCATCATGCTGTGGGAATGGGTTTTTCTTTCTTCCCAGCAGGGACAAGCTTGGAGGAAAAGATGTTACCATAAAGCAGGAAAACAAACCTAAACAGGCCAGAGCTATAGTGGAATGGTTTAGTTCAAAGCATATTTATGTGTTAGACTAATTCAGTTAAAGTCCAGACATAAAGGCAACTGAGAATGTGTCTTAAGACTTAAGAATGGATTTTCACAGATGCTCTGCATCTGATTTGATTGAGGCTAAGCTATTGTGAATTTAAAAAATAAATAAATAATATTAATAATAATAATGTCCTGTTTGTTACTGTGTTGCCCTGCGACAGACTGGCGACCTGTCCAGGGTGTACCCCACCTCTCGCCCAGTGAACGCTGGAGATAGGCACCAGCAACCCCCGCGACCCCATGAGGGATAAAGCGGTTTGGAAAATGGATGGATGGATGGATAATAATAATAATAATAATAATAATAATAATAATAGAAAAATTTCTCTAGATGTGAAAAGCTGGTAGAGTCATACCCTAAAATATTTGCTGCGGTAATTGTGGTCAGTGGTATTGAGTTCGAGGAACTGAATACAAATGCACACAACACTGTTCAGAATTGCATTTGTGAATTATTTTGTAAACCCTGCACAGTTTCCTCCCTTCTTTCTGTTGGTCTATCACTTGAAATGCCAACAGAATTAAGTGAATTTTGTGGATTTGATGTGACAGAATATGAAAAGGAGCATAAATACCAAGGTCTAAAAATCATGGAATTTGGAAACCAATTCTTTGAATTCTTAGTAAATATATAGTTTTGAAATGTTGGCAACTAAAGTTGAATCATTAGGGGAGAAAAGCCAAAAGATTGGATACATTCAAACAGACAAAGAAAGCTGAATCTTTTCCAAACTCCTTAAAATGTCCTGATTTCTAAGCTATTGTTCTCACAGCCGCTCTTGAACAAATCTCTTCAATATGTAATCTATGACATTTACAAGGAGTAAAAGGTTTGGACAGTTAATGTATCACTCCACAAAATTTCAAGTGCTATTATTTTAGTCCTTCAAGTGACGTCAGCCAGGTCCAGAAGATTTTAAATTCAGTCCTCAGGTAGGCTACATAAATGAAACTTTTCAACGAGTTTCGTTATTTGAAAGAAAAGTCACAGATGATGACTCAATACAAATTAACTCAATGCAAATTCCTTAAAAACAAGATTGCGCTGATGGGAAACTGAAGTAGAAAAATTGATTCTCCTGTTTTTCATCGTAAAACATTTTTTGGTATGCTTCTTGTGCATGTCTGAAAGGACTGCCCCTCTGACATTATCACTTTGAAGGAAAATCCCATTTGCCCTGTTTTGATGGGCTTAGGATTCATAACAGATTTAGAAAGATTAAATGATTAAATGGCAGGAAAAAAAGGGAAGCTGGTAGGGAAATACATGTCACATTCGTAAAGCAGCCGGAGCATGAAAGTCCTGTCTGCTCGAACTGACAGGAGTACAGAGTGAGCGTAAAATAGGAACCTGGACATCTGAATTAAGGTCATGCCCTTGTGTTATTTATTTTCCCTTTCTTCAAAGTTTAGTCAGCCATAGCTGATCTGCCTCAATTTAAATTTTCTCATAAAGAATACAGACAACCTCTTAAACATTTCTAGGTTTTATTCACAGCTAAAAGTCAGACATGGATTCACTTGGATTCACGGTGTAGTGCACAACCGAGCTTCAGTTCAGAACCTAGAGAACATGTCCAGAAAGATTAATGGTTAGTGTCTGAGGGTCTGTTTTGGAAATCCATAAATACAGTTTTGAAGAGCTAAATTTGTCATGTCAAATTCCCTCCATAGCGAACGCAGTGTGGAAAAAAACACTAATTTACTAGAAGTTTGTTTGTTGATAATACATATAGCTTCAAGCGCTTTTACTCCGCCACTAATAACAATTTGCAACTTTTAAGTGCCACTTTTCTGCCAGCGGTGTTACTCTAATAAGCTAAATGCAGCAGCTGCTTTCATGGCTGGGTGATCTTGCTAAGGAACCAAACTTCAAAAATAAATTGCAGGGCGCTTATTAACTCCCCGGTCCAGTGTCTATGGACCGCATGCGGCCCCTCCACTGGAAAATCACTGGTCCTCTCTTTGATGTTTTTCTTAACCTAGAATTTGTCTGACGAACCAATCAAAAGGTAATAACTATATGTTGCTGATTAGGGAGTCGGCTCATAAGAAATATATTGATTATTAGATTTGCTTAAATTGCATTGGCTGTTGTATGAAATTACAGAATTATTTAATTTCATGCAGACATAAAGATTAATACATAACCATGTTTTTATTATATCAAGTCGTATTTAAAGCATGCTTCACTAACAACACCCCAGAAGCAGGGTTGCAGTCTCAGGAAAATAATAAATTGTCATAATACCGGTGGAAATTGCCACAAGAACTTTTACTATATTTCTATTAACCTACATTTTTTGGACACTTTTCACTCTTTACTGTTACAGATTATCCTCACCAATCTCTGTGAGCTTTAGCATTTTAGCCACTAAAGATATAGATTAAGTGTGTGTGTGTGTGTGGGGGGGTATTCATATGCAGAGCTTGAATGTACAACACTAGAAATATTGTATCCTATATAATAATGGAAATAAGCAGTCCTTGGTTGTAATTCTAAATATTGTGTAGCTGTTTGAAAGTAGTTAAAATATTCAAACTTTTGATCTTATTCAGTGCTTTGCGTCTCTGCATGGGGCAGATAAAACTAAAAACATGAGTTACTGCTAAGGCTTGAACAGCAACAGACTCTGCTCTTAAACATAATGCAAACATTATAAAGACTTAATGCATCTAAGACGACTTTTAATTGAACCAGTTGAAATGTGTTTTTCATTCATCATGTTTGAGCACACCTTCTAACTAATGACAGCAATGGAGACCCAGCTCTTGTAGCATACCTTAGGTTACACATAGCCCTTCCAATATATTCACAATACGATAGCCTTTCAGAGACCTGCATGGATTGGCAGATATCAGAGCAATGTGTATGAGACATTATTACCCCTCCTGGCTATGATCATTTGCTCCCCCAGCATGCTTTTATCATTTTTGATCATTCTGGATCCATTTCCTCTTGTACTGGATGAAATAGTTAGTATTTGAAAGCTCAATCTGTTCCACCTGGGCATTATTTCCACTCTCCTAATGACCCCATACCTGGTGTTCAGTCGATCAATATTACCCTTTTGGACACTTCTCATTTATTCAAAAGCAGAAGAAAACAAACTGATTCAACTGAAATCGATTTACACTGAATCTACTTTTTAAAATACATTTTAGGCTTTAATTGTTTATTCTCTTGAACAAACCTGACAACAAATTCTCTTAGAAACAAATCTGTCCAATTAAATTTATCTGATTATTTTTTAGAACATTTTCAGTAGTAGAAGGTGGATAAGGAGTGCCAATTTTAATTTACTGGATCCAGTACCCCAAGCTGAATCATTTTGTGTGCATTACAAAACCTGCTTGGATAGTTGAAAATACATTTAACAGAAAGACATTTTCTACCTGGCTTTAAATGTTTCATCTGATTGCCAATTAGATAACCTGAAGTTTATACCCTTTAAAACTTACAATTTTTTCAAAGACATTGATGGGCTGTTTTTCAAAAAGATTGTGGATGGCCCCAATTTTGTTTTAGGTGTGATTGAGGCAATAAAAGAAGAGATGTTTTTTTTTACTTGTTAACATTTTCTGCAGCCTTATTGGTTGGGTCCCTGGGAAGCTTACTGCATATATCATCTAAACTTGCTTTAAAGCTAAAGTTGGCAATCCTGTTCAGAAACACTTTGTTATACTGGGTAAAATGTATTCAGTCAGTTCATTATGTATTCGAAAAAAGGTGTTTTTATATATATATATATATATATATATATATATATATATATATATATATATATATATTAGGGCTGGGCAAGTTAACGCGTTAATTTCGCGTTAACTCATTAGACTATTAACGGCGATATTTTCTTTAACGCGCGTTAACGCATGTTGGTCACATGCTTTTATTTTGTGAAGGTCTGTTGCTGCGGTGTAGGGGTTTGAATCAGAACAGTAGCTGGCGATAATGCGCCAATAACCTCGCTGTCAGCCCAGCCTCTGATTCAAAGAGGAAGAAAGGTGCTGGCCGGAAAAAAACCAAAGCTGACATGCGGAAGGCGGTGTTTCCCGCAGGTACCGCGAGCGAGCTTAGGCGAGGCGAGGCGGTGAGTTGGCGGCCGGAACAAGTTTTGTGCGGAGCGGAGCGGGGGGGTCTGCATCGACGCCGTCGGTGAAGTCGCTTCTCGTTTCAAAGTATCCATGTATTTTTGCCTGTTTTCCCCCTGCCATTCACTATATGCGCGCGAGAAAGCAACAACAAAAAACCGCGTGTCAACGTCAAATAAACGCAAGCATATCGAGTTAGCAAGCATTTCAGTTTAAAGTTCTTCCAGCATGGAATATGACAGAAACAAGTTAGTTGGAACCACTGCCAAGTTAAACTTTGGTATTGAACATAAAATGGTAATGCTGCTCCCTGCTGTTACCTCAGAAATTGCCTGTTTTTGGTAGATTTTTTCCCCATAAAGAGAATTCCCTGTCAGTGGCAATAAGATTTAATTTATTATTATTGCTATTTTTTGTTTTACATGTTTAAGTTGAGCTTTACACTAAATATGTGTTACTGATAAGTGCTACAAATGTTACAACACTTTTGTTCATATGGCAGCAGAACATTAAAATAAAAGTGCTCTTTACACTACTTTTGAATTCATTCTTGGAGTTTGTAAATACAATGCGATTAATCGCGATTAATCGCGATTAATCAGTGCGATTAATCGCGATTAAATATTTTAATCGTTGCCCAGCCCTAATATATATATATATATATATATATATATATATATATATATATATATATATATATATAGATAGATATATAGATATATATATATATAAGGGCTGGGCAATGATTAAAATTTTTAATCGCGATTAATTGCATAATTTGCCCGATTAATCATGATTAATCGCATTGTATGCGCAAACTCCAAGAATGAATTCAAAAGTAGTGTAAAGAGCACTTTTATTTTAATGTTCTGCTGCCATATGAACAAAAGTGTTGTAACATTTGTAGCACTTATCTTATTTTATACAGGATATTTTCAACCCATCTATTGAATTTAGTGCACTAGTTGATCTTTTCTTCATAAGAGAACAGCAAGCACTGCAGCCAAAATATGGCCTTTTTTGACCTGCTGTATATTAGCCAGTCCCTAAGCTTGATGTATCATGAAACTGTTGACCTTTTGGGTTTTGTGGTTTTTATTTTATTATTACAATTAAATAATAATAATAATAATAATAATAATAATAATAATAACAATAATGTTATGGTCAGTGTTTTTTCGCTAATCCACCTCTTATATATTTCAATCCTTATGTAATTTTGTCTGTGTTGTGTGCACCTTCCTGTTGCTTTAATCCTATAAATTTCCCCGTCGTGGGATAAAAAAAGGATTAGCTAATGTTATCTTATCTTAAATAACACTTTTTAATATATGTACTGGGTTCTTTCAAGGTCTTAATTACATTTTCTGTGTGGGCTCCAGTAACATATGATGGATAATATCTACTTTGAAAGTTAACATGAACTGCTGCTGAAGATGAACACTGATCTACCTGGATGTTCCATGGAGGACTGAAACGCCTCAGTCAGAGACGTCTGTGGGTCTGTCGGGGCAATGACAGAAGTTTCGTCTCCTCTCTCCGTTTCTGTGGCTCGACGTTTTCATGTTTTTTCACGTGCTTAGATAAATTTGTTGTGTTTCCACTGAAATGAACCGGCTTTTTACAAAACATACAGCTTGATTTCATTTACGGTATTAAAATAAAGCCAAACGGTGCTACTTCCTCTGTTCATGTTTTTCCTCTGCTGCGGTCTCTCTCAGCTGTTTGTGTGTTGACTTTGTGTGAGAGCTGAGTGGGCGGGCCAGGATGAGCCTGCGTGCTGATTGGCTGGCGCCGCTGAGCCATGTACGAGAGGGGAGGGGGAGCGGGAGAGTGCTGCCGTGCGGCGCGCTGCAGTCAGCGCGCCTGCTGACTGACACTGACTGAAAGCATGTGAGCAACATGCGTTAATGCGCGATAAAATAAATATCGCCGTTAATAGTCTAATGAATTAACGCGAAATTAACGCATTAACTTGCCCAGCCCTAAATATATATATATAAATAAACGCGACCCCATGAGGGATTAAGCGGGTCAGAAAATGGATGGATGGGTGGATATAAAAAAAAAAGATCTATGTGAGAGCTGCAGGCCTATAAAAACTCTAACCAATCACTGGTCTTCGCACCGGCGGGGCAGGGATTTGTCAGAGTTTTGGTCCTGCTTTGACCCCCTCTGTCCCTCGAGTTTCTATGATAATAATAATAATAATAATAATAATAATAATAATAATAATAGAACTTTATTTATCTCACAATGGAGAAATTCACTTCTGCGTCTTAACCATCCCCTTGGGGATTAGTGGGCTGCCACTGTGCGGCGCCTGGGGAGCAATTGGGGGTTAAGGGTCTTGCTCAGGGAGCCAGAACAGCAGCTTGTGGGAGTTGAACTCAGAACCTCTGAGACCGAAGCTCTTTGCTCTAACCTCTAGGCCACCACTCCCCATAGATGAGGTGATTCTGGGGGAATCACCTCATCTATTGGTTTGTCCCACTTGCCAATCATTCTGACGTGCTCATGTAATGCCAGTGTGTGTGCTCATTCCTTGTTAGTTTCTGCTTGCTGGCTGCTCATGCGCACTTCTAGTGTTTAAGTATCCGGTTAGCTTAGCGGGTAGCTTAGTGGTTAGCTTTGCTGTCAACTGTTCATTGTAGCTCCACTGCTCTCACTGTATACTTTGAACATGGCAAGAAGCAAACCGTGTACAAGCTTATGAGAAGAAGAGGTAGGCCTCAGTAGAAAGAAATAAGACCTAAATGGATTTAGGAGATTTTTTTCACACAATCCTCCAGAGGAGCGGAAGAGCAGGTAAAACTTGTCTTGCGCGTGCGCAGTTATTCAAAAAGGGACTTGTGAAAACATCCGGAAAAATCACCAACTCTAACTTTGATAAACTGACTTGATCCAAATAATCTCACTCTTTGAAAACAACTGCTATGAAAGAAGATGTAATTTCAGGGCATTCAGGACACCTTGTGAAAATAGTGTGTATGTCTTCTTTGAATAAAGGCAAAGTCACAGTGAGGTCTTGTACATGAATAATTTCCCTGATCTGATAGCAATCATTAAACATGATCATTGTAATCTTTTCCATTAGACTCTGTAGTAACAGTGACACATATCCAAAAGAAATGTCAAACTTCCATTCTGCCCACATCATTTTCAACCATCAATCTAATGTACAGTATGTATGTAAATGGAAATGTGTTAAAATTCTAATATCATCCCAGCTTAAGTTTGAGAAACTTGTAGAGACATTAACTGAAATCCTACACAACTCATGACGCAGAAGTGAATTTCTCCATTGTGAGATACATAAAGTTCAATTATTATTATTATCATAGAAACTCGAGGGACAGAGGGGGTGAAAGCAGGACCAATCCTACACACAACAAAACTTAGGGGAACCAGTTTGCCACAAAAAAATAAAAATAAAGTACATTTTGTTGTGCTGTGGAAAGAAACTCAGGGAACCTGAGCAATTTGATGTTGACCCAAATTTCTCCAAGGGAAACATTAGAACAACTCAACCTTCTCTCATTCACCCAAATTTTATTTAATGCCTCCCATAAACCTTGTATTCAGCTCAGATTTTACTACAATCTATAGTCACCATTTTTTCTTAAATATTGTCTAAAAAATTATAACATTAATTTCACAAGAACTAGTTTTTTTTCTTCTTCTTTCCTCCGGTTTTTTCAAGGTCTCCCGAGTTGCTACATTAGTTGACTTCTATTCATCGTGTTTACTTTGGTTTCTAAATATGAGGTTGGCAACATTCACTGCACTCTTCGCCTCATCACATGCAGAATACACTTTCACCATTGATCACATTTCAGTAATATAATTACCGCTGTCAAACACCAGTAGTGTAGCAGTTTCTTAGCAACACCTATAAGCTCATTTTCAGCTTCACAAACCCACATATTTCTGATCTGATAGAAACTGGACTCTTTGCTTATAGGGTGTAACCCAACACTGAAAATATTCTTTTAAATACAAATGCACATCTTAATCTTTAGATTAAAAAGAATGTCACACGTGTACCACACCAGTGGAAGTGTTCAACTAGTTACTGAATTTCAAGATTTGTTAGGAAGAAATTCTGCAGTGCAAAACAAAGCATAAAACACTAGTGGATACTGGACTATCTCACAAGCCACCAACAATATGTGTGAACATGGGGGTCTGTTTCTGACAGGCCGGTCTACAGCATGAGGGCTCCGCAGGGAACCGTGCTGGCACTGTTCCCGTTCACCCCTACCCTGCAGAATTCTCTGTCAACTCCACAGGTTGCCACCTTCAGAAGTTCTCAGATAATTGGCCTCATCCCAAGTCAGAACGACTTTGGACAGAAGACTTTGTGGACTGGTGCCAGCGGAGCCATCTCCTGATCAACTCGGGGAAAATGACGAGCTAGTGGTGAAGGTCTACAGGTGCAGACCCACCACACTGACCTTGGTCAGCATCCAGGGAATTGAGATTGAGATAGTAAATTCTTAGAAGTACCTACGTGTTCACCTGAACAATGAACCGGACTGAAGTCACAACACTTCTGCTCTTTACAGGAATGTTCAGAGCAGACTGTACCTGCTAGGGAGACAGAAGCAAACTGCCTTACAAGTTTATGATAAGTAGAGGAAGGCCTCAGAAGAAAGAAATAGGACTAGAGTGGATTTGGGAGATTCTTTCACACCCCTGAGGAGTGGAAGAGTAGGCAGGATGGTCTTGCGCATGAGCAGTTATTCAAAAAGGGATGTTTGCATTTCTTACCTACATTTCTGGAAAAATCTTACACTCTAACTTCAATAGTCTATTGGTGTTTTTTATGGTTAATATAATTAATTTAAAAAGCACTTTTGGTTATAGGAAGCAGAGTCCAAGTACACAGCCAAAGTGCTTCAATTTCTCTAATGACCAGGCAATGCCAGTTTGTGAGGGCCTGTCTTTGCACTGAGTTTTGTAAGTGTTCACATTCCTTTACACATAAATGTTAGCCCATTGGGACAATTGCTAAAATTCTGCCATTCATGTTGGAGCTGATTTTTTAATGTTGCAGTACAGTCTTACTATGATATAAAGGAAAGCTTACTTGTGACTGCCAAACATGCTTGAAGGTATTGAGGGCACCCATAACCATCACAGTTCAAGGGCCTGGGAGATTCTAAGAAGCATGCGGCATTAATTTTGTCACACCATGCTTTTCATTTCCTCTTTATTGTCACTGTTTTCCACCTTATTACTTTAAACTGGAATTCTTTAACAATGTGGGTAAACGGGCAGTGGCGGGACTTGTTTTCATTAGCAGGAGCTCATCAACACCAAAAATCCTCAAAGTCTGCACAACTTCTCCATATTATTTTATATTAGCAGACTTAAAAAAAAAGGTGGGGGTAAGAATACAATGTCAGTTGTGTCTACCTGTATATATTATTTGTGTGCATCCTGAACTGGTGTCTGTCTCAAAAAATTTCACCACAGTAACAATAATAGATTCTTGATTCAACACTGCTGTGTGTTTTTTTTTTTTTTTTTTTTTTTGTAATTACGAAACATGTATGGGATAAGTTTTTGCAATGATCATTTTTCATGTTTTTAATTTGTTCACAATTTTGTGTCACTTCAGTAGAGAGGAACTGCATGTGAAATGGTGCTATGCTGCATCCTTTGTCTACAACAGCAAAAAATATTCCAAAGGTTATTTCAGTTTCTTTCTTTGTCAGCTGCTACTGAGGGGCAACCACAGTAGCACAGCTATTAATATTTTTTTGTGGAACTGTGACTGCTACTATTGTAACCCTACCCCTAAGAGCAGCTCTAAATGTTTTATGAAGAATGTCACAGGCTCTTCCTTCATAAATGAGCCCTGTGTAGGAAACTGTGCATGTGTCCATTCTGGGTCCCATTTTCTTTAATATTTATGTAAATAACTTATCTTACAATGTGATAAACATAAGGTTCTGCCTTTATGTTGGCAGCACTATTCTAGGCTTTATCATTCTTATACGCCTTTGATATATTTAAAAAATCTGTATAACTTGAGCTTTATTCTCAGTTCTGATTAAACTAATATGTAGTCTTCAAATTTAAAGAGTACCTAAGATAATGCTTGTCAAATAAAAAAAGAAGGGGTAAATTGCGTTTTTTCTTCAGAAACACATTTTGCTTTTTTTTAGTGCAAGAAAAAACTTTTACCACCATTTTTAATAATACTTAACTATGAATACATCTCATATGTATGCTAATTTTTATTTATTTTTTTTTCAGAAAAAATACACTCAGTGTATGATGCAGGAATAAGATTTGTAAGTAATTCCATTTTTGCCTGCTCATCATTGCAGCTTGTATGAAAATGGTGGCCTGCCTTGCACAATTGTAGATTGAAACATTGGATTTTCTTATATGACCATTTTATGTGATTTGGCAACTTTTTTATGTTTTCCCTTAATTCCTAAAATTCCTTAATACCACCAGGAATTAGAATCATAAGGCAGATTGTGTCTGTCTATCCACAACTGATGAAAGCGCCTTTAACGTATTTTAAGTATCATCCTTGTCTGAGTAACAGACAGGTTTTAAACTGGATTACCTGCCAAGTAGAAATCATTTTTAAAATATAGTATTATGGACTATTTGAGATCAGAACGTACATGTACTGTTAAAGCTGCTCATTATTACTGTGCTTTGATGAAAATTGCTGCACTGCAAAAAGGGGAATTAAAAGTACGTAAAATATTCTTAAAATTGGTATGTTTTTCTTTGATTTGAGTAGCTAAATAAGACTATTTGCCAATGGGATGAGTATTGTTACCCCTAAAATAAGATAATTAGATAAACTGCACTTGAAATAAGATGATGGAGACGAATTGTTCTTATTTTAAGTACAAAAATCTCATTCGATTGGCAAATAGTCTTATTTACCTGCTCAAATCAAGGACAAATACACAAATTTCAGGAATATTTTACTTACTTTGAGTTCCCTTTTTTGCAGTGTGATTGTATTATCAGGTTTTGTTTCATGTTCTCCATCTTTAACTTATTTTATGTTCTATTTGAGTAACCACAAGTCTTGGCCGCCAGCCCTTTGAACAATAAACGTTTTAATCACAGTGGGTATATCCCGATTAAATAAATGTTCGAAATACATAAAAAATGCAAACAATTCATGCATTTGGTAGTAAGATATTCCATTCAAGACTAACATTAATATTTGCCACTTTACTCATGGTAAAAGAAGCAGTATTGATCACTCCTACTATGTCGATGTAAAGCAAAACCTTCTTTGAAATAATGCACTTGATATGGGAGTTCAAGATAGATACCAGAAAGACAGCTCCATGCACATTGAAGTGAGAAATGACCACTTCTAGCTTGCCTTTGGTGATTATTCATCCACCCTTTTTGAGCTGGCCTGAGCTCTGCGTGTCAGCATGGATGGCAGACGACGACCCCAGGCAGCAAGCTGAGGGAGTCAGTCTCGGTCTTCATCACTGAGCTGGTAGCTCAGATGGCTGCATGAGTGGCAGCCAAGCAAACAGAAGGGACTGGAGCACAGACATGGTTGAGGCCTTGTTTAGGAAATCAGTGAGCTGGGATTTGAAAAACCTAAGCTTCATACTTATTTCAGTCCCTGAAATTAAAATCAGAGCTCAAAGAGAACTTTCTGTTTAGGGAAAATGGGTTTTTAAGACATCTGCGCTCCGCTGCTTCAGTGGCGACTGCCTCCTGTTCGAGCCGATGCAGGGAGGCTGATCTGGGGCTGCCGCTCTCTGTCTGCTGGCTGGCTGTTGAAGCTGCGCAGCGCAAATATCCAATGTCCAACCCAAAACCAACTTCACCGCGGTCTCACAGCAGCCCCTTCCCAGCTGCCTCAAGATACTGAAGGCAGAACAATTGGTTGCTTTCACATAAACTCGTCACCAACACATAAAAAGTAGGTAGATTTGTTTCTTGTCGTTTTTTGTTGAAGAAAAAAGTCACTGGCGGGTTTGAAAAGTGCAACAGTGGTTGCTGTGGAGGCACAAAATGGAGGGAACTGTGTTTTTCTTTTTCTTTTTTCTTTTTTAAGACGTAGCTGCTTTTATACCCCATAGTGGCAGAGCTACCGACGTCACTGTATCAGAATTACGTCACAGCCACCGAAAGCAAAGTTAATTCAAAATTCAACGCAAGAACACCGTTTAACCCTAGGATGGTGCCACACTGACGATTTGAGACTCAAAAGCAGGATTTCAACAAATCTGCACTAAATTTTCTAAATAATGACCAGGGTATGTAGACAGTACTATAAGACAACCCTATCAACAGTTTATTGGTCAAAAATAGTTGATTTGGAGGTAAGTTGCCCTTTAAGGAAAGACCCATTAGAAAATGTATTATGGTCAGAAATTGTACACAAACTGGTTTTCTCATCATTATACAAAAGTTGAAATATGTGTTTGCCAAAGAATTGTATAGCTGTAATAAAGGTGTGGAGGCAGCAATATAAAGGTCTATTAGGGTGGGAATCAATCAGGAAAGACTGCATAAAAATCTCCCATTTCATTGAAGTAAAAAGGCAGATTGTAGATTATTAAAAAACACATTATAGAAATCATCAAAAAAAATACATCTACATGACTACTTAGTGGCATTAGAGCCTTTACAATAATGATTACGGTTAATTAACTTCAAAACGACAATAGATTGAAAGAGAAAGACAGAGCTATCTCTCAGTAAAGAAATAAACAGCCTCCTGTCAGCAGAGAAGAGAAGATGCACAATGACACTGTACACAGCCAGTTACCACAGCAAAACAATTACTTCTCAGAAACAACAGGAAGCTCTGTGGTAGGACCCATGAAGCACTTATGAGATAAAAGCATATAATTTCCTGGGGAAAAAAGCGGAAAGCTATTTCAAGAGTTCAATTACCAACTTTGCCGTGTCAAAGTCCAATTCTGGAGAGAAAGACTAAGGATGCACCTAGGAAGGGCATCACTCCGACACCAGCATCATCTAATCACAAGCACAAAGTTACACACATTTAGTATCAGCAACGACCAGATCGAGCTGGACCACGCTGAACTGTTTGATGTTATCTTACAGCGTACCGGTGATGTGAAGCCAGAGTCGGAATGCATGGCTGGCTACTGCTTACAACATAAAGAGCAAGGTGCCTTGTAGTTAGTGAAAGAACAAGCATTTAGAGCGTATAACTTCCCGGTTGCAAAGTAGTATTCTCACCGTCTCCTGTCATTCCTTACAACTCCTCGTGACAGTGGTTAACCAAATCTTTACCATGCGTAAATAACAGGGTACTTTTAAAGAAAAAATATATATATATTTTGCAAAATCTTGCTGCTGAAATTCCTATGTTTTTACCGGGCTGTATTTGTCATTACACAAGTACAATAGTTGAGAATGAAATGCATCTCTGTCTTTTTGTTTTTGGTTGTTTTTTTTTTTTTTTGCTTTAAATAACACCACAAATCAAAATGGGAGCTTAACTCCCATTTCTTTCTCCGCTTTCCCTCCGGCTCCTTATTGATAGCAGCACTGTGGCCAACATCAATCTGACAGCTTACTTTGAGGCCACATGTAATTCTAAGTTATATCTTAATAAACCTACCTTTAAACACAAGCTAGGCTAAGTCATGTCTACTCTCACTTCTCCTATGTGCCTCCTGCCGGGTTAAAGTAATCACACATTACAACATAGCTTCTGGCTGCCCAACAGGGAGGCCGTGATTGGGCGATCTAAAATTAACTGCAATCTGTCTCTAGAGGAGCCCATTTATCTCACCCAGTGACTTCAACGCGATTGTCGGAGCCTGGACCCATGTTAGACGGAAATACAGATTGTGAAAAAGCAGTGGGCAACCTCTCTCAGTCTCTTTCTATTAGCAGGTGTCAGGCTGCTATTTGGAGAAACCAGTCAAAGAAGAGCTGACAACTCGACTGAAACATCAGCCAATCCCCGTTCTTGCTCTTTTTCCCATTCCCATCAGACAGTAAAGCTGACACGGGTCTCTGCCTCTGACTTTGACCTGTACGGCACACTTTGAATAGTGTTAACTAAGAGTTCATTCTCATTGTATTTTTTTTTTCTGCAAAATGATACAAAGCTGTTGGCTGGGTTTGTAGAAAGCACACTGCAAGTCTGTTGCCACCAAAAACTGACAGGATTTTAGTTATCATAATTGACAGTAAAATATAATGGTATTTAGATTGTTTTTATTGATGTGTTGTACTTTGTGACAAAGTTTTACACACTGCTTCAGATGTATACATTTTCACTATCACTAAGTAGAACTGTCAATGTAAAAGAATAACTAGTATTGTGGGCAAAATGATTTTCAGCCAACAGGGTGCACTTTAATACCAAAACATGATTGATTTTTTTTTTTTTTTTACCAAATTCACATTAAACGACAAAAGTCAAACATTTTTCTTCATCAGGAATCAGGAATCAGGCATACTTTAATCATCCCAGGGGGAAATAGTTGATAACTTGTGTGCTTCCACACAGTTTGATTTAGTTTGATTTAGTCAATTTGATTAGAGCTTAGAGGGAACTAAACATATAACTCAACATTTGTTTGACAAATTCTCCCAGTTTTAGCACATACATTACCTTGAGATAAAAGCCAGTGCTTTTAAGAGTAATGCAATATAGACCGAAGATTACATTAGCTGTTTTAGACAAAGAGATATTCAGATTAAAAATGGTGCGAACACAAACAACCGACCTATGGTTTCACGAGATTAAGGCCTAGTTCACACGTAGCCAGATATCTGGAAGAACGGATACATTTTGATGCGGTTAGGTCTTTCATCCATGCGTAAACGTCATTTTACATCCCTAAAAACGAATGAATCTGAAAATTCCAGCCAAAGTGGAGATTTCTAAAAACTCAGTTTTTGAGCCTGCGGGTGTACATGAGAAGAGGGAGTTTTAGGATCACGCCACTGACGTCACATGTGTGGCCATTGTTATAGACTTGGCCATACAGCTGAGTGAAAAGTTAATGCTGTAAATAGGAAGGATTTCTATGTTGTTGTGGTGATTGACTGTTAACAATATGTGTCTAATCAATGTTAAACTGGACAAATTCTCTAACCTATGGCATCTATGGTTGTTTATTTTCAGCTGACGTTACATCGGCATCGCACAGCCTTTCCAGTCTTCACCTCTATATAAAGACTTCAAAGTAAAGGCGTACATGGAACATTATAAACATTACAGTTGGTTCTTGTCATGGTTTAAGTTGTCTGGCTTCTGGTTATTTTGCAGTTCACCCAGCTCTCCCTCCCACAGCCATTGGTCACACCTACTCTAATTAGTCTTCATTCCCGTCACCTGTCAGGCTCCCCTTATAAACTCACCTCAGTTGTTTCCTCGTCGCTGGCTCATAGTGTTTGTTGTTCTCCATCGTGTCTGTCTGCTCCTGTTCCCCCGCCTTGGTTCCCGGCCCGTCAAGTTTTGCTTTTTGTGTGGCTGCGCTGCTGGCTTCAGTTTCTCCGTCTTCGTCCTGGTCTCGTCCCTGGTCCTGCAGCAGCCCAGCTCCTCTCTGTCTCGTGGACTCTGTACCTGCCAGTCAGCTCCTGCATCTTTCACCTCCGCCTGGTAACAAACTCTGGTTCCTCATGTCACCACCATCCACCTGCAATAAACTCTCCTAATCCTACTCTGTGTGTGCGTGCTGTGTCCGGGTTCATCCTCGACAAAATCCTGACAGTTCTGACCCTTTTTTTGTTAATTTGTTTTTACAAGCCCAGCTGCTCTAATATGTTGAGGTGCAAAGGAGAAAAGGCGCCTGGAGGTCAGCTTCACAGGCACAATGTTGTTCAACATTGCTTTTATTTTGAAGGACTGACTGGCTCACGAAGGGTTTAGCTTTGCGGTGCACTGCCCCTTATGTGTCTGGCATGTTTAAAACAATGGTCAATGGGAAATTTACACAGGTTTGTTTGGATGAAAACCCTGTATGTAAGGTATTATTTCTAAAGAGGATGTGGGGGAGATATTTGTTTTATAAAAACAAATATTTCAAATATATATGTGTGTCTAAGGCCTAAGTGTGGACAAAGCAATGCAACTAAGTTGGTGATAAAATTTTCATAGTTCTGGAGTGTGTGTGTGTGTGTGTGGATGGGTACTCATTATGTTACCCTTGAATAGAAGTCCATACAAAGTGAACACGGCTGTCAAAGTCTGGACTAACGTTAGGTAGAAACACAAACTTGTGTGTATGTGTGTATTTTTCTTTACCTTCATTAGGCTGCAGGTTTCCACCTGTTGGTGTTGCCAGGCAAGACACAGCATTCACACCTGACTCCAATCTCCTAATTAGCCGGCTGGGGATTTTAAAGAGCTGTGTGTGGCTGCTGATCCACCCAGGGGCATAATCAAAGGTATGGATGGGAATGGCAACAGCTACCCCTGGAGTCTGATTGATAACCCCAACCAGAGCTGTCAATCAGTTTGTATTTAGGAATTCAGGCATGTTTGCAGTATTGCCAAATTAACTATTTAATTACCAGATCTAGTGCCTTTTCAGGCCTCCTAATTGACTTTTAGTAAAAAAAAGAAAAAGAAAAAGAAAACGTGCCCACTGGCGAACGTAGCACATTTTCCGTAATGCGACAGCAACTTTCTGAGGAAGAAAGTCGCTGTTTGAAAAAAGCTGAAGCTGTTACCACACACAGCAACTAGCTACAACAGACTGCCAAGCGGTTCTCGCTGCACAGAGTCACACCTGGCAATGAGCTGTGCATGTACACATACACAAAAAAACTTTTGAACTTTCTTTTCTCGCCCCACTTTGTCCAATTATTTGTCGACTCACAGAGTTCTTAGTTTAATCATAACTATTTTATGATTTAGTGTAATAAACAAAAACAATTACTGTGTCAAAATTAAATCGGTGCTGCAGTTTGAGGCTTTGTAATGGGAACTTTAACATTGCAAGCTTTAGGGTGGTCATGAGCAAAAAATATGTACATCAATATAATATTCTTAGGGCAACATACAAAAATGGAGATAGGTATAAAGTCAGAGTTAAATTTTTCCTCAAGGGTTGCAGCTTTTGGATAGCAGGTGTTATTTTTATGGCTTTAGTGTTGGATCTTGGTTCATGGCTCTCTAAATACATATTAAGTGAGAACAGAAAACCAGCCTTACAGAAGTCTGTAAGGTAAATCGGACCCAAAGAAGCCTAACCAAAGAATATGCATGACTTCTTCAGAAAAAGACAGTAATAGGGAGACAGCAAAAGACATGAAAAAGACTAAATATTGAGAGCTTTATAAATGTAATAAAAGTGAAAGCAAGGATGAGAAGCAGCCATCTGGACAGATTTCTCCAAAAAAAAAAAAAAAAAAAGTTATCGCTGCATCCTTTATCAGTAACACATATACTGACCATCTAACTATCTATCCCTCCTTATTTATGTTGCCGTTTCTCTCTGTCAAATTGTCTACCCACTATATTAAAAGGAGATTATAAAAAGGGCATAGACAGTTTAATTGATCTGAACAGCAAATATCTCCACAAGCAAGGCAGCAAGGTTTTTTCGTTTTTTTTTTTTTTTAAATGTTCACGTTTGAATAAGTATTAAACGTTCAGTTCCTTTTTGTACTTTATACTTATGCAATTAAATAGAAAACAATTGTCTTACATAACTTTTAGCTGCAATGATTAAATATTTCCTTGTTTGACCAGACAACACTGGGGATCACCTGGATGATCACTCAGAAAATGTCTCAAAGTAGTACTGTAGCAACAGAGGCAGTGACACTGAAAAGGCCGGTCACACTTCACAGTCAAATCCACCCCATTAACTAGGTTTTGACTTCTTTTACTGTAGTATTTCATAAAGCTTTAATGAATATTAATGATTATTAAGTTTAGTGCATTACAACAACAAGAGCTCCAGATTCTCTTCACATGATTATTATTGAATTCAATATTACTGCGATTTACATTGTACACTATGAATATTTAAACATCAATATGGTACATAGACACTATTGCTTAAGTACTTTGTCTTAAAGCCATGCAGAACATTGCCCCAATGGGACATACAGAAATTGTAGATTCACAAAACATAGGAAATTCCTTACACAAGATTGAACTGATTGCAAGACACAACCTACCCTTGCCTGTAAAATGAATTATTGTGGTATTGGTGCGTTCACAGACTCATGAGAATCCATCTTGTATCCGAACCAAATACAATTCGGGACAATCATGTTGCAGTATTATGGTTTAGGTGGGACATACCAGTTCGACAAAAGCAAAAGCTGACCAGCCCACAGCTGGACCACTATTACCATGGCAGCACAGGGGGGACGCATGCGTAGCTGCTGCTATCCTATTTGGTTTGTAAGAATCCACGATTTCATCTTTGAAAGAAGATGTTGCAGAAGCAGAGGGTAGACGAGTCTGATCTTAAGAGTTTTATAAGTCTAGTTTTTCTTCTGCTGCACTGCGAGTTCAACGGGAACAGTTTTTAAGTACAGTGTCGTGGACTTTTGATCACAGCAAAATTATTTTTATGTAAGTTAAAGGCTATACACGCTCAGCAGGTCTCCCCCTCTTTCTCTGCGCGCACACACACAGACACACACAGCCACACACACAGTGGCAAAAAATATTATTAACGCAAAACGGCTAAAGAATCCAGCCAAGATTTTCGCATTTGATACGTGGTATATGCAGATATTCCCCACAAAATTCAGTAAACGCTCTATATTATCTTTTCAGCCGCAACGAACAGATCCAGTCCGCAGGAAATCACAGACTGTCTGGCTGGCTAATAACACGTTAGTCTCCCTGGAGAGACCTGCCAGCGGGTCTGCCACTCCCGTCAAGTTTGAGCAGAATTAAAATTGCCTCATAATCCTGATGAACTGATTGCACAGATGAAGTTTAGAGGTGTACTAAAATCATCTTAAAACAAGTCTTTGTGATAAATTAAGTGTCAGGTTTCTCTGTTAGTCGGTGCTTTAATTCTGCTCCACAGGTGGTTTGTTGGCTGGGGGGCGTGACCCATACCTGCGGCTCATCGGGAGTGCTCAGCACTGGCTTCTTAAGGAAGGCGCAGGCGGATGGAAGACGCCGGAGCCTTACCCAGTCGTGGTACGACGTGGCCTCTGACCTGATCCTGAAAACCTGAACCTGTGAGTTTTTTCGCACTTTGGATTTTGTCTAACTCTGGATCTCCTGCATTTTGCAGTTTTGTGTTTTTGAATTACTCACCTGTTTTTGACGTCTTGCTCGACAAACCTGCACCAGAAGAATCCTAGGCTCAGATGTTGCGCTGGCGCTCCCCCTCTTGCTCCCTTGATATTGCCAAGCCGGGCTCGAGGTTCCCCTTCCCGGATTCTACTGGTTCCTTCGAATCCTCTGGTCCAACCTTCTGCCTCACGGTCAGTCGTGGCTCGTCTCGGATCTCTTGCTGACAAACCATCAGTCCGCCCTCCAGCTGCTAACCACCGCCCGTCCTCGAGAGCACTCGGCCGCAGAGTTTCCCTCACTGTCCCTCCCCAGTTAGGTCCACTCGAACTAAATGGTAAGCAGCTTGGCTTCTGGAGATTTTCCCCTGGTTCTTCGTGCTTAACATCTCCCTTCTTTCTCTCCGCAGTTTCCTCCTTCACTGACGTTCAGACCTCGAGCGATCACATTGTGTTATCTCTGTAGCCTGAACTTTAATAAATCATCTTTAAACTACGATCTGTCATCCGTAACGTGTCCGCATGTGGGCTAAACATAATTAAAACCGTGACATTAAGGTTATAAAATTGATAGATTTGCAAACTCATCTTCTTACTGTACTCCTTGTGGTGGATAGTTTTTCTTACTGCATGCAACCCCGCCCCCTCACCAAGCCCCAGGAAAGCAGAACAATACCGGGTGGGTCCGGGGACCAAAGCCCCAGGAAAGTGAAACATGGGAAAAGTGAAATTAGTTGGGCAAATGTGTATGGAAACATTACCCATTATTTTTGAAAAGCCCTAGGCTTTTGAGTGGCAATGGAAAAGGGGCTAAATATGGTCCTTGAATCCATAATACAAGAAAGCAAGGCTTTTGCTGTTATAGCAGATGAAACAAAGTACCTAAAGAAAACTGAGCAACTGTCATAAGTACTAAGATACTACTACAATGGTGCAGTTCATGAGAGTCAATGAACTAGATGCAGCAGGACTCTGTCAGAACATTACACCATATCTGGAAAGATATGGCCTTGATTGCCATTCAAATTTAGTAGGTCAAGGTTATGATGGGGCATCAGCGATGTTAGGCAGATTTAATGGGGTTGGAGCAAGGATCAAAGCAGAAGCTATCCTTTTACATTCATTGCAGTGCACACTGCCTTAACCTTGTCGTTGTTGATTCAGTGAAAGCAGTACCCCCCATGTTTTATGAGGTTTCAGCAGGACCCAAGTACAGACAGGAACTCAGAAGCCCCATGATAAATATTTGGATTTTCTGAAAGAATGAAAAAGCAAACTTAAATAGGTGCAAGGAGCAATGGAGGCAAACAGGGTAGATCATGAGGCAGAATTCAAAAAGAAACCAGAAAAGAACAATGAATAGAGGAGAAAGGCATGGCAAAACAAATGAGAGTAACCATGTGGAAAATGAGGAACATCTGAGATCAGTGTAGGCTCAGGAAACCAAGAGGAAAGTAATGAACAGGAGCAGACAGAGAGGAAACACAGGAAAGAAATCTAACAGAGATACAGAGATACAGAGATAATACCAAATAAACACAAGAATGAACTAAAATGGCAACCAGGAGAGAACATTAACATACAGGATAAATCAGACAAAAAACTTAACCACCTAGGGATCAGTACCTGAGGTTGGTTGTTGTTTTTTCCCCCCACATTGCAGCAAAGCTTCAGCAAAAAGGGCTTAAAAAGGAGGCAACCGGACTTTCATTCAGTTCTTTCTGAATACTTTTCTACACATATCCAGCAATCTTTATCAATTCTGGTGGCTCGCACTTGAGCAACCTGTAGTTGGAGCTCTGCTGTTTTTAAGGACATGGAGGCCTATCTTCCTAGGTACATTCTGTCAGATTCAAATCAATGACCCACCCGCCACTGTCCTGGGTCTTTAGAGGCTATTGGTGGGTGTGAGTGGAGGACTTGGACATCTCAATCATGATGCGACTGCTGATGTTATCTCTTCAGAATGTGTTGGAGGACCGAGCTGTAAACACTGGGGAATTGAAAGCACAATCCTCGTCGCCCCAGTACTTTCTTTGTACTTTGCATGTTAGCAGAACCCAAACACCCAGAAATATTACAAAGGATTGCGGTTGTTACAATCTATTGTATCGCATTGCAATAGGGGCAGATTATGACATGCTGCCCTTGGTGTAATGCTAGACAATAGATCACAATGAGTGAAAACCTCTTCAGGATTGCAAAGTCCTCCATGTTCAGGATTGTACACAAATTTTGCACAGCTGTGCACTACATCCCACATACAAACAGTTCCTACATTAACCGTCCAATTTGGCTAGAATATATATTTCACTGCATATATTAATGAGATCTAACATGTCTCTCTACTGAGCAGTGCTGTGGCAGCAGATATCTGTCTTGCTAATGCCACTTCTGGCCATCACTAATGGAACGTGATGCCAAAGTTGCATAAAATCCATCTTGGTTGTTCTCACTGGAGTCAGATTCAAAAAGATCAGATACGATTTGGATTCAGTACTACATACGGAGGTGGCTCAAATCTGTCTTGAAAAAAATCTGATATGGGCCAGGTCAGAGCATTCACACTTGGTCTCTTGTTCTCCCCGAAAAAATCTGATTAAGGTCACATTAGCATGCAGTCGGAATGGGGCTATAATGTTACATCAGAATAAATATTCTCAAAGCTGTCAAGCCAGGAACCAACTGTATGATTGCTATCAACTTCCCCCTTCTAAATAATCTAAGGTGGTCAAAACCATACAGTAGGGTTATACAGTTTGTTTTAAGCATTTTTCACAATGCAGGACTTTAAAGTGATTTTATATTGTGAAAACAGCTACATGTTAGGTAAGACAACTGGCTTTGTTGAAAAAGAAAACGTTGATCTGTAGTTCTTTTGTCTTTTTTTCTTTCATGCAATCTGAATGTCTTGCTCCTGCTCAGATGTATACCTTGAGACACAGAGTTTCTGCATCCGAAATAATGTAATTTATGCGTTTTGTCTGTGGAATGAAAATAAGTCTGGCAGGAGATTGGTTATGGACGCTGATCTTGAACTAATGCTTTATGCCTCCCAGGGTTCTGTGTGGGCGAATGTGACCCGCCGCACCTGTAACCAGACACAGATCAGCCTGCTCTTTGGGAAATAATTGACACATGCACAAGAGCAAGTAAAAGGTTGCAATAGAAACCAATACCAAGGCTGGCTAAGCCCCTGTTCCTGCATGCTGGTTTCTGCATTGATATTCCTCACACTCAATAGATCCACCTTTTGATAGAGCTGACTTGCTCATGTTGAGACAGAAGCTTTGGAAAACAAACGTCAAAGCCAAGTAGTTTCATTGGCTGTTCCTCTACCCCTACAGATAAAGTGGACATCAATAAAAACGATTGTACTTTCAACAAAAGATTGTGCGATGTAGAGGTTGTCAGCAGAGTTTAACTGGCAAATGTATTGGAGAACTAAAAAGGAGAGCATTTTTTTAAACAATGGTCATGGTCACATTTACTCGAATTAATTTATATTGTGTTTCAAATTAGTCATGAAATTGTTCCTCAAACAGCTTGATTTTGTTTGTTTTTTTGGATTGCATTGTATTAATTTTTTTTCCAATAACATTTTAGATTGTACAAAGAATGTACACTTTGAGCATCACAAATTCCCAGTTAAGTAGTATTCTCTTGAATCAGTTAAGTGAAGTTAATTTATGTTCAAGGGGGAAAAAAAGCCTAAATGGATTTACACCTGTCCATGTTGACTTTTCTGAATCAATCAAACAGATTTATTTCCTAAGAACTCTGTCATTGCGGGACTGTGGGGTGGTGGCTGTCCCCAGTGGTCACAGAGGGAGAAGCCAGGTACACCCTGGACAGGTCACCAGTCAATCACAGGGCAACACACACACACAAACTGAGGACCACTTTACATCAAAGTCCTCACTAATTAAAGGAGTAAAAAAATGTCTCACTCAGCTGCAAATACAAGAACACACTCTCTATCACACCTAAGGGCAGTGTAGAGAGACCAGTTCAGCTGACCTAACATAGGGTGACCAAACGTCCGTATTTCCCGGGACATGTCCGTATTTCACGTCCTGTCCCGGGCGTCCCGTTTTTTTTTTTAGAAAGTTCGGAAATGTCCTGTTTTTTAAATTACCTTCATTGGACCATTAAATTGACAGGCACTAGGGCACTGCGCACAGCGCTACGTGTGACGTAATCCCTGAGCCGCGTCAGTGCGGGCAGCCCTGTTCTTAATCAGAAGATAGATAGCGTGGCTGTCAGTACGCCAACAACATGCCGAAGCGCAAATGTATGTTTACCGACAATTTATAAAAGAGTTTCCCCGCTTTCAGACCGGGTCGAGACAAATGGGAGGCCTTTATTGTGCTATTCATTCATTACAGGAATTGTTAAGCATTTTTTAATAAATAAATTTTGAATAAAATTATCATTTGTTATTGGAGTTATTGCTGTTGACTTTTACTGAAAAGCATTTTTAATAAACCAACTGTAAATATCATGTTATTGTAGGATTACGTAGGCCTATGTTAAGTGAGTGCATGCCACAGACATCTCTATGCATGGGAACAGAGATCCCCCCCCCACACCCCACACCCCCCCACCCCCACCCCGCTCCAAGGTCACCTGGTTTTCCCAAATGAAAATATGGTCACCCTAACCTAACATGCATATTTCAGAACTGTGGGAGGAAGCCACAATACCTGGAGAGCTAGCAGAGGTGTGTGCATCAGGCTGTCTGCCACTGCTTACTCTGTGCTTATTTCTAACTCCCTGCTGGTATATGATCTCCAAACATTGTTAGATCTGTTTCCTGTTGGGGGTTATTTTTTTAAGGAATTACAATCATATTGATGTCCATAAACATTTTTGTTTTTACCTCTGCATTTTTTGGGGGTTCCACCTGACCGCTGCTAGCTCCACCTGTTCGACGTTAGCATCACAGGGACCAAGGAAAGTGCGCCGACTCCCTAATGTAGTTTAAGGCTATTTTAGCTAGCTGTTTAAAAGGTCCACTCAGTAAGTGCGGATCAGCATCTGGCCTTATTATTTCCTTTCACTCTTTGGACCCTGTCGATTCCTTACTTGTACCTGTCTTTCCAGATGAACGACTGTTATCAGGAGGTGAATCTCTGTGACCTGCCGCTTCTGTGTCAGGCTTCCCGGAAACATGACGCGTCTGAACGGACAGTTCTTTATAGGATGGCCCTGATAAATAGTAGGTCTCTGGCAAATAAAACCTGTACATTGAAGGAGTTTTTTTATGCCTCAGAACTTGGAATTGCTCTACGTGACTGGGACATGGCTGAATATTGGTGAGGGCAGCACTATACAAAACTTTTACTACCTGACTGCTGCTATTTTAATGTTTAATGGAGATTTGGCCGAGGAGGAAGAATAATGACTGTTTTTAAACATGGCTATAAATGCAAACAGATGTCTTCTTCATTGTTCTTCAGCAGTTTTGAACTGCTTGCATTTAGGCTGATTCACTCCCATACAATTTTGTGTGCTGTGAATTATCAGCCTCCTAGATATAATGACTTTCTGAAAAATGTTCTACCTCTTTGTCAGACATTATGCTTAATTATTATTTTAATCTCGCAAATTTTGTTTATGGTTCCACTTGTCCTGACTCCTGACACACAGTCTTCCTGTTTTTTAATCTGAATATTTGTGACACTGTGTTTTTGGGTCACATCCCAGTTTATTTTAAAGTGCCACTTGTCTCCAATAAAGTTTTTAGACCTGCCTCCACACTTCCAAGTTATGAACTCTTCTACTGCTGCTCAATTTTCCACTGAAAACAGAAATGTGTTAACTTTGATACCTTGGGTTATAATACAGAGCAGCATAGCTCTTGATTTTTTTACATTATCTTCCAGACACAGTTATTGATACTGTGGCTCCTCCTAAACCCAGATTAATTAAATCTAAATCTGAGTCCTGGCTGAATTATTCCACCCATGCCACCAGACGTCAATGTTGTAGAGCTCAGGGCAAATAAAAAAAGGACAAGCGGGGGGGTTACTTTTCAGATCCTAAGGGACAGCTGGTGGCAATATCAGAATATGTGAAGGGACTGCAAGAGAAAATACGTTGCAGACATGATTGTACCCAACTTTCATAACCCTTGTATGCTGTACAAATCGATTGATTCTGTGTTACACCCACAGACTTCTTGTGGTCAGTCCAAACTGATTGTTTGTGGAACATTTCTGCATTTCTTTATAGAAAAGGTCACTTTGACTCAGGCTCTGCACATGCCCTGGTTGGGATCTGTCAGTATTCCTTTCATGTCACAGCTTTGAGCCTGTGAACCTGTCCTTTTTTAGAAGAGACTGGTTCCCATTTTATGTCCTCTGGTCCTTCCAAAGATTGTTTCCTGCCAGACTTTTAAAGGAGCTGATTTCTACTACATAGGGTTATACATTATAAACAGCAGCCTCTCTTCAGGATTGGTCACCGTAGTTTTTAAAGACACAGTAGTCCAGCCTCTGCTGAAAGAACCTTATTTGGATGCTGCAATAATTTTAGAGTGATTTAAACACTGCCTTTTATATCAAAGAATCTGGACGAGATAGTGCATACACAGTTAATGGCATATTTTAATGAATACTCAAAATCGCTCAGTCCAGTTATAAGTCTCTAGTCCTTTAAAACTGCAGAGTCTGTATTTTTGAAGGTTTATGTAGACATCTTTTTAGCCAATGATTTAATTCTGTTCAATTAAATTTTATTCAATTAGCGCCACTTCCCAATACATGTCATCTCAAGGCACTTTGCAAAGTCAATTGAATCAAATCATGCAGACGGATAGGTCAAAGGGTTTTCTATCTAAGGAAATCAAGCAGATTGCATTAAGTCATTGTCAAGCAGCATTCCCTCCTCCTGAAGGAGCGTGTACACACAATGGACAGTCGTCTGCATAGCAGTTGGCTTTGCAGCAATCCCTCATACCGAGCATGCATGTAGTGGCAGTGGAGAGGAAAACTCCCCTGTAACAGGAAGAAATCTCCAGCAGAACCAGGCTGTGAACGTCTGGTTCAGGACCAACTGGGGGTTTGAGAAGAAAGAGCAGAGACATAAAAAGAGCACAGAAGCACACATTGATCCAGGAATATTTTTATCTTACCATGGCTTTTCCGTTTCACAAAGCTCAGAAGCCTTTACCCTGAGTTAAATAATGACAACAAATTACTCAAAACAATCCGGCTACCGAGCAGACATTTTGGGCAAACCCTGGGTTTTCTCCTACTTTTTAGCTGACATCTGGTTCAAGGAAGTGTCAGAAGAAGCATGTCCTTTTCTAGAGGAGCCTGTATGCTAGAGTGCAAAAACTCAACAGAAATCTCTGTTGAGAGAGGCTGATCATACCATGATTAAATATCTTATTATTTCCATTTCTGGATTAATATATTTTCAAGAGTTACCATTTTTGACCACTGTCGTCGATTTATCTCAATATTCTCAGCCCGCACATCACTTTTCTAACACGAGGGGATGATCTCAGTTCTGAAAAAATTGTTTGTGCTGCTCTTCGATTTTATGCCAGCAGCAGCTTTTTATAATGTAGGTGACACAGAAAATATTTCTGACAGCGTATGTTGTGCTGTCAGAAATGTTACTGTTGCACCCAGTTATAGTAGAGTTTAAAGATGCTCCATAGTCAGAAACCCACAAGATTAATAAAATAAATAAACAGAATGAAAGCAAAAATTTATTCTGTATTAAATTTCACAACTTTACATGGTAATATACAGTATTAGGAATTTACTAAAAAAGCAGCATCTGTTAAAGCTTTTCTTATACATAAAGATTTTAACAGCTGACTTGCAGATTTGTTTAGGCTCATACACTGTCATATCTGTTAATTGTTTAATCTACCCCTGACATTGAAAGCGTTCACTGATTTATTTTAAGACCTCACCTCCAGCTCTGTACCATCCTATTCTTTTCTGTAATTGTGCAGCTGCATTGCTGCTCCTGAATAAACACAATAACTTTATGCATGTCTAAGGTACAGCACCTGATCATAAAGGTGGCACATTTTAAAAATAAATGGGGAAAAACATCCACCTTTCAATTAATAGGGAGTAACATTCACCAGATAAATATGCAGAACACTTGTGGGGTGTTCTAGTGCAGCTGATAACTGACCTAAACCTTGATTATACTGCGGAAATACTGAAATAATGACTAAAAGATGATTTTAAAAAAATATCAACCTGATATAAAGTCCTCACCTGTTCTCTTTTCTGGATCTATTCTATCAATAATGTCATTTTTAAATTTTACCTCATACCATGAAGCTCCCCTGGCTCTAATGATATATTTTTTATTACTAACAATTTAAGATCTCACCCGAGCTTCCTCAGTCTGTCCACCTTTTAATGCCTCAATTTTGATCGATGGGTCAAAATGATCCATTGATCATTCTCCTGATATTATTGCTCATGATGTCAGACTTATTAAATAGCCACGTATGATTAGGTGTCCTCATCACACCGGCATTACTCTTTTTAAGAAAACAAAGTCCTGCTGTTGTTTGAGTGTTTTCTTTGGTGGTGGCATTTTGCTGAAACATTAAAAAAACATTATTGATTGGTGTTGACATTACTAGGGAAATCTGACAAAGTTAGGAGTTCAATAATGGATGGGTGCCCATCTCATGATTAAAATTACTTAACTCAAAAGATATGATTTCTAAATATAAATGTTAACTAACCACAAGACAATCTAAATCTACCATATTCATGACAAAATTCCCTACAGAGAGTTTTACCTAGTTATGAGGTCTCTGATCAGACTGTTGCTAGGAGCCCATCCTCCTGCATCTGCCCCGCTTCCCAAACACTCAGAGGAGAAGGGAGGGAAGAGCCAGTGACATCATGCTTTCAAAATAAAAGTATGTAAGGTAAAGATTTCCAAATCAAGTATTTCTCTCCTCCTTCTATCTATAATTCTATCCTACGCCTAAACCTGCCATCGACAGACAGCTCCAGATTATTGAAAATCTAGTGAGTAGAGGTCCAGCATTTTTTCATGCCTGCTTCCATGTTTGTTTGTTTTTACCTCTGCTTGTTCCACAGGTTTTCCTACCTTGCCAAGTCCCTGGCTGACATCTACACGGCTTTCTGAATTCTGACCCAAGGTAGTGGTTGGTGGGAGTGTTGTCAGACAGCACAGGATAGTGGTGTGTAGAGAGACTCTGCTGGTGAGAAAGATGAAAAGGACAAAACCAGAGCAGAGGACAAAGTGGCGGAAGCTGAAAAAGGAAGAAAATTGTGTGACTCTCAGAGAGGAGTTGAGATGGGCTCTGGGTAGCCGATAGGTGCTTCCAGATGACTGGACAGCCACAGCTAATGCTATCAAGGAGACAGGTAGGAGAGTATTTGGTATTTCTTCTGGAAGGAAAGTTGACAAGGAGACTTGATGGTGGAATGAGGAAGTGCAGGAGTGTGTTTGGTGAAGGAGCTAAGTTAACAAGAGGTGGGGTACTGCAAGGACTGAAGAGTCACCTTACAGGGAGATTCAGCATAAAGTGAAGGTAGAGTCAGCTAAGGCCAAACAAAGAGCAAACAGGCATGATAGGTTGGACAGTAAGGAGGGACAGAAGGATTTATACGGGTTGGTGAGGTAGGGAGACAGAGAGGAAGAATGTTCAGCAGGTTAGGCTGATCAAGGATCAAGATGTACTGACAGGTGCAACAAGCGTGACAGGAAGATGGGAGGAGTACTTTCAAAAGTTGAAGAATGAGGAAAATGAGAGAGAACAAAGACCAGAAGAAGAAATTTGTGTGGATGAGGAAGTTGCAAAGCTTTTTGGGGATTAAGTAAGGAAGGCATTGCAATGGATAAAGCATGGAAAGGCATTTGGACCTGATGATATAACTGTGTAGGTATGGAGGTGCCAAAGGGAAAACAGTAGAGTTTTTGACTAGGCTCTTCAACAAGATTGTAGAGTGGAAGAAGATGTCTGAATGGAGAAAGGTGCTGGTTCCAATTTTCAAGAACAAGGGAGATGTGCAGAGTTGATGAGTTATACAATTAAGCAAGGGGAAAGAGTAGTAGCAGCTAGACTAAGGTCAGAGATGAACATCTGTGAGCAGCAGTATGATTTCATGTCAAGAAAAAGTACTACAAACAGCATAATAGGCTTTGAAGGAATATGCTGATGGAGAAGATAAGAGGGATCTGTGTTGTGTTTTTGTAAATCTATAAAAAGCATGTGTCAGGGTGCTAAGAGAGGAGCTGTGAGGTCTGCAGTAGTTGAGATGTATATTAGAGCGGTGAAGGGCATGTCTGAGACAATGGGAAGGTGTGCTCTAGGTGTGATAGAGGAGTTTAAGGCGGTAATGAGACTGCATCAAGGATGAGCTCTGAGCTCCTTTTATTTGTTGTGATGAAGAGGTTAATAGATGAGAGGGACGTCTGGGCCTCCCTACTGAAGCTCCCTACTGAAGTAACAGCACATCTCTTCAGACTCTCTCTTCAGTTCTTCTCTTGTGCGACCCGCTCTCCTCTCCGAGCTGCTCGGACTATGGGCCCTGCATGGGCCCATGACCGCTACACAAGCCAGCAGCTGAGGGAAGGTGCCTGGACAGCCATGTTTGATCCAGGGTCTGCTAATGTCGTCTGCCGGCTTCAATAGCGGACCTGGCTGAATCCAGATAAACAACACACTGGGACAGAGCTAAGTTTCACTCTGACTGCTGCGGAAACCAGCCACAAAGTACAGATCACCGAAACAGCTTTGTTCATTGTTGTCAGCTGTTGCAGGAAAGCAGACGCGAGACGGTGGATGCCTTCCCTCAGCAGACAAGCTGAGCGATCAGACTATTGAATGGACATTGGTCCCGACCACACATGCCTGTTTCTGCTAGGCCACAGAAACCCCAAGCATTCCCTCCACACGCTGTTGGTTAGCTCAGGGCTGAAGAGCTAAGCGCTAGCCCGCCAACAACAAGCCAACAACTTCCCTCCTTCAACGCTCCTTCCGTGAATAGCCAAACTGGACAGAACTGACACGAGACAAAAGACAGGTTTGGACAGGGAGCTGAGGGTGAAGTAAAAAGGTTTATTGGGAAATTTCTGTAACTCGTTGGACACATAATGCTTTAGAACAAAGGGCTAACAGGTAGCTCACGCTAGCCTTAATGCTATTAGCCTCGCTAACATTCGGTCCATTTCAAAAGGAGTTAATTTTAAAGCACAAAGCTTAATCGTTCGGCTCCGCCATCCTTCGATGGTGCTATGAGCCTTATCCCCGCATTACTATTGAATATTAATGTTAGTGTAAAGGCAATTTTGATAACTATAGACTTTAACCAGGTTAGTGACAATCGCTGCAGTGACCCCTAGCGCCCAGAGGTAGAATTGCATAAACAAAGGCAAGTGATTTTGAATTAAATGATTTTACAGGACAAACCAGTCCTCAGAATATTATTTCATGAAATAATGTTTTGTTTAACTTGGGCTTTGCATTGTGAATGGATTGAAAAACATGCCAAATGTTTTTAACTCCATTCCATGTTTTTAATCAGATCTGCAGTGAACAAGGATTCACCAAATTATTCTGATTATGATGACCAACCACTTTTGTTTTGTCTTTTGTTTGTTTTTGCATGTAAATAGTTCCTTAGCTTAGCTTCTTTTTATCTTCATTTTGCTTAGTAGTTTAGTTAAGTTTCACTAGCCTAGTAGAGAGGATTTGTTAATCGAAATATTGTGTTAATTCAGATAAACAGCATTACATAGTGATGTTCTGTGGATGTTCATTTTATTTCTGTTATTAAATTCTTGGACTTGAAAAGAAGTTGTCACTCCTTTATTCTATGTGTGTGCAGGTTTTGCTGTTAAAAGATCGCTAGTTCTCGAATTCATCCCTTTCAACCATTGTCTTGATATCAGCTTAAGAGCTGATGATCACCAGACAATACTTAACTGACAGCGGGTTATTTAATAAACATTAAATAACTTTAAACGGTGTATAATTGCACAACAAGTGGAACAGGTGAAGAAAAGTGTCAGGTATTTTGTGTGATAAGAGTATCAGCAAGGAAAGGTTTACAATACGGTAGTGAGACCAGCAATGTTGTATTGTTTAGAGATAGTGGCACTAGGGAAGAGACAGGAGACAGAGCTGGAAGTAGATGAAAATATTGAGGTTCCCCTTAGGGGTGACAAGGATGGATAGGTTCAGGAATTAGTACATCAGAGGGACAGCTCATGTTAGATGTTTTGGAGCAAAAGCGAGAGAGGGCAGACTGAGCTGGTTTGGACATGTATAGAGGAGGGATAGTGAGTACAACGGTAGAAGGATGTTGAGGCTTAACAGCCAGGCAGGAGAGCTAAAGGAAAACCAAAGAGGAGACTTCTGAATGGAGAGAAAGAAAACATGAAGGTAGTTGGTGTGAGAGAAAAAGATGCAGAAAACAGGGTTAGATGTTTCATGAAAGGGAAACGCCGAAAGAAGACATTCTCCAATGCACATGAAACAGGGAGGTGGCAATTAAAAACAATATAAATCTGTACTGTGTTCTTCAAAAGGATCATACCGAGCTTCTTAATTACAGTTAGTGGGCTATCTTAGTTTTCTTTGTGTCTTGTAAGAGCATTTTTTGTTGTTGTTGTTTTTTTACTTTGGAGTACCAAAAAATAAAAATTGCAAAGATTCAAAGATTCTTTATGGTCACCGCGTGTTACCGAGGTGAAATTTCTTTTTGGCCATGCCGGCTAAGAGTACACATAAGAAAGACAAACATGTGTGACATACCAGATTTTGGTGTCCTTTTTGTCATCGTTGTCACTTTATTTTTTGTTTGTTTGTTTGATTTGCACCGTAAAGCAAATATGATTTTCTGATAGAAAGCTTTCTGTCAAGAGATGTTTGGCAGAAAAACTTGTTGGCTCGTCTAAAAGTGTATGTTGTGCACAAGACACTGGTAATACAAAAAGGAACTTTACAGATGTTTTACACACTATTAGTAGCTTAGAATTTGTTGCTCAACTGCAGGAATAGTGAATGTTAGGGGACTTGAAAATATTCTTCAGACTTCAGTTGTATTAAAAAAAAAGTAAAACACTTGCTCATCATATATGGTGACACAATAGGAAAGATAATCAAAAGTAGGAAAACAACAGAAATGATGGTCAAAATCTGCTCTGTGTAAGAAACCTTCTGCTGGGTAATATGAATAAGATTAAAGAACAAAGGAAAGTTGTAACCGCAAGGCCTTGTCCTCAATTTCATATAATGATTAAAGATTTCACCTTTAATCAGACTCACAACATATATCTTTTAGGATGCCTTTTATATCCAGTACAAGGATTAACAGTGGTTGTTATTTGTCTTATTTTAGAAAAACATAATGTTCATTAATAAAAAGGAGGGTTGCAGGACAGTTCCCCTTAGATGAATAAAAAACAGGTAAACAACACATAAACCTAAACGGAATACAAACAATTTTAAAAACTGATGAAGAATGGAAGACAGCATTTTTTGTGGCTTGTCTAAAAGGTTTATGAAGTAATTGAAGCTGTAATACAATCAGGATAGCTTCCTTCCATGTCATGGTGTCACAGAAGGTACCTAATTGGGGGCAATCCCTTGCACACCATGCAGCGATTAAAAGGCAGATAGCGTTGGAGGACTGCAACAAGTTTGATTTTATTTTATTTATTTATTTTCAGTTTTCTATTCACTCGTGTGATCTCTAAATTTATTAGTTGTCTCCTAAAATACAACCCACCCCCACAACAAACAGCAGGGAGAACAGAGGAGAAGACTTGGAACAAAGGTGATGCATCAAGGGTGTCCATTATCAGCCACTAATCAAAGCATCCCTTTTAGATTGTCACCTGCTTTTTAAATAGAATCGCCTGTGATCTCTCAGTCTTTGAAGACAAGTGTGGTGTTCTGTTTAGAAAATTGAGATGAAACACCCACTGTGACATTGTTTGCCATTTAAAAAGCAGATTGTATATTAGTTTACTGAACATTTCAGAACATTTTTACAGAATCATTTTTTTTCTCTTGTATTACACAGCATTAACATTATCATTTTTAACCAGTCTCCATAGTTTTTATGAAAGGCAGGGTTTACATTTGTACATTTTAGTGAGTATCATTGCATCCAGGTTTAAAACAGCTTCAAAAACAAAACTTTAAGAGTAATCAACAGTTAACACAAATGCCCAGCAGGGCAAACTGAAGCTAATCAACATGAAAGTAAATATTTTATCACACATTTACTAACAGACATTACAGAGAGGAGCAGAGATTGAGACAGAGAGGGGGGGGGGGGGGGTACACCGGTTTCCATAGCAATTGAGAGCACTGTCACATGGTTACCTAGGAACAAGTCCTGTCATGTTGTGCTGTGTATTTGTTTATGTTTGGCATTTATTAAGCTCCTGTTTACGAAGAGGAGAGCCAAATCTTTCACATCATTTTTGGGCCGCTGAAGTATCTTGAGCAAAAGATTTGACACTGACCCAATAAAAGGCCCTTGTGTTTTCATCTCACATCATCTACATTGAACCATAATTACATTCTCCCAATATTTAGCAATCCCTGGCTTGTAAGCAGGTCAAGAGAAGCGCACACAGGAAATACAAGCCTTAAATATTCACCTAGCGTGGACTGATCAATGCTCAACATGTGGTTTGGCATAATGGCGAGCGAGCCAATGCTAAATGTTCTGTGGATCACCATAGGCTTAGGCTGTGCTCATCATGTTTTTCTTGCTCGCCAACATCTGAAATGACGATTCATGATGAATGGTGTAGTAAAGAAATCACGCTAATAACATTTAGTAAAATTGATTTTCTTAACACTAATACTTAGTGATAAAAATATTTATGAATGTTTATAAGATTAACTGATTTTATACCATGACATTAAAACCCTCATTTTAACTGTTGAAAACAGAAACAGTAAAAGAAGGTGAGGAAGTTAAGATTGTTTAGAAAACATCAGTTACAAGATCATATTGGGTTTAGACAAGAATCTTTGAGTTCAGTTGATAGATGAGCAGACAGCCTTGACAGCCTCCACTACTGGGAAAAAAAATGTTGTTTTTTTTCTAATCAAAGAGTAAAACAATTATGTGTCTCTTTAAGATGTCAAAACATGACAACATTAAAATTATTTTAAGTCCAAGAAAATTTACAAAAACTGAACTCCAAGTGACAATTAACCTTTAACATAAAATATGATCCTCTGCTTCAGTCTGTTTTCTATTTTCTCTTCTCCATTACTATGTGCGTAGGGCGCCCCTGCCTGTTCTAAAAACCACAGTGCATTGTAACATGATACTTTCCATCAGGTCCCAGACACTAAAATATGGTCAAAGTTTAGCTCATTTTAACTGTAATAAGTGAAATAAGTGGGAAAAATCTGTCAATATGTTAATTAGCGATGGCGTGAAAACTCTGAGTACCAGCAGCATCTAAATACAGAGTTATGACACAGCAGGACTCATGCCTTCTAGTTTTGTTCCTTTGTAAAGGAAAGTTGGGATTTGATGTTTTGCTGAATTTTCAGAATTTATCAAGCTGTAAGTTCTCTTTATCTCCCATTCATGTGTTAAATTAGAAAATATCTAATGTGTCAAATATATCTAATTCAACACATGAATTAGAGATACATTTAATGTTAGAGTAAGTTAATGGTCTATTCGGCAAATTACAATCTCTTTAGAGTTTTCTCTTAAATAGGGCTGTTGCTATTACCATGATCTTTCAAAGGTTTAAATTTCTCATATTTAAACATGGAAGGTGTTTGGATGAATACATTTGAATTTCAGCGTCAAACTAAGCAGAGATAATTAAAAAGAGAACTAAAAAAGAAAGTGACATGTTATCTCACACTGCATGCATCTTTTAATCTGCCTTGTTATTGAAGGTATAGTTAGGGTGACCAGACGTCCCCGTTTTCCGGGGACTGTCCCCGTTTTGGACCACCTGTCCCCGGCTAAAGCTGTCCCCGGAAATGTCCCCGATTTTACCGAGGGGGAAAATGTGTTGCGGTAGCTGGTTGCGTTGCTGATAATATAAAGACGAGGAACAGAGCGCACCACTAGATGGCGGTAACGATCCTTTTGGATGTCAGATGCCATTAAAACACGAAGAGGAAGAAGAAGAAGAAGACGAGCGCACCACTTTTAAAACAGAAGAAGAAGAAGTGAAAAGTCGTCAACTGGTGGCCACTGATGGGGAGCTGCTATGTTATGGTAAGTGTGTCAATCGATTCATTTTATTTGGATCAAGCTGATCCTGTGAGAAATGTTTTTTTTTTCCAGGTTAAAAAATAATCAATAAAAAGTAAGACAAGACCACGAGTTGCTGCTCACATGAGTAAAAGACACTCAGATAAAATGTTACAGAATGATTGAAAACTCTTTGTAAGGCGCTAAACTGGTACGCTGGTTCTCCAGGGATCAACAAGGGTTCGTCTAAAGAGGTTTTAGAACTGATTGGTGACCTTTGGTTTATATTTCAGATAGTTAGTTATTAGTAGAGTTATTACAAGTTGTTTTGCTGATTTATGGTTGTGATTTATGAGCATAGACTTCCAGGCTTAGGTTTAGCTTTTCTACTGCTCAGTTTGGATTTATGAAAGTTCCTCATGAAAAAATAGGAGTCAGTAACAGGAAAACTGAATGAGAAAATATTTACATGATCTGAGAATGATGGAGGAAGAGATAACTGCCTGTTTAAGGTTAATTTATTATGTTGTTTTTGCTTGTATCTCCTAGTATTGTGGTAATTAGCATTTTTTGTATTTAATCAGAGGAAATAATAATAATAATAATTGGACATTTTCATGTTGTACAATCTAATGTTTTTGGAAGTGATTTTAAATATATAATGTCTCTGTTTTAGAATAATGTAAGATTGATACAAGAGGTGAAAGGAAGAGAATAGGAAGACAGAAAGGAGATTAAATGAGAGTGGAGGAAAATAGGAATATTGATGTAAAGAATGATTGACGAGAAGGGAGAAATATTTACTTAGAGTATTAATAAAGTTCAAGTGATAAAGTGCTGATATGATATACTCAGGTTTGAGTTGAGAAGCCCAATTGTCTGAGGATATAACCTCTTTCTGAGTCTCTGCACTGAACATGAGTTCCACTGCACTTCCCTAGCTGGGGCACAATAAAGAGGCAGTTTAGTTGTTTTTTTTTTCTTGTGTTTTAAAAATGTCAGTTCTGCACATAATATATCCTCTCCTCTTATTTTATCCAGACCTCTGGATATCATGGCTGATGGCTCTTCAGACACAGAAGGCCTTGAAGAAACCAGAGATGATCTCATGTTAGCTGACTCCCTGACCGGAGTTAACTCACCTTATAGGAACAAACAATATACTCACACATCAACTACTACCATACACATACACATAATGTAGTTATACACACTTTATGTAAGTTTATACATGCTCATGCTGCACTACACACAAAATCACTTGCATTCATGTCAAGGGGTTTTCCAAGTCTGTGCCTTTGTTTTACCTCACATCACCACAATCCATTGGACAATGTCTTGTTCCAAACAGGCTCTATGCACTATGTGCTCTATGTGCTTATAGCTCATTAGTGGGAGAAATTAATCGGCTTTGTGATGCACAGAACCCTTATGTGGTCAGTTGACAGTAAGAAACATATATCATCCTTTACCAGCGGGCTTGACTACTACTTTTTGATGTTAACGCAGAAAAACCTATTTCTCATTGGTATGTAGACGTGAACAGAATGAGTATTTGTTGCAGTTTTTTTAAATTTGGGGGACTCTGTCTCCACAGACAGCCACAGGCTAAATGTTTGTATTTACTGGTTTTTCTTTTCCTCATGTCACTTTCCCCTTAGGGGGTGGCAGAGCTCTTTGGGCCCCACAAAATTGGAAAACCTTGCTAACCACTCTGGACCCCTCCACTCCCACTCCCACCACTTTGCCCCAACCCAGAGACACAGTTCTAGTTTCTATTAATAACACTATTTATTGATTTTATTCATCTTAGGATGCACTAAAGGTCTGGAGAAGCACATTCCTGTCTTTTACACTTGATTTTTATTGTTTAAATATTAATAAACATGTAAAAATAAATGAAACCATTACTGTCCCCGTTTCCTAATTTCATCTTGATTAGATGTATTGATTTTTATCCACGAGCAAGAAATGTCCCCAGATTTGATTTTAGAAATCTGGTCACCTTAGGTATAGTGGACAATGTTTTTTTTACTAAGAGTCCCAAGGATCATCTTATTTATTTTTTGTCCCATGTGCAAATCATTTTGAGGCGCTCATTTAACACCAATATGCATACACATTCCTTGCTAGTTTCCTCTTGCTGTGCATTTGCACTTCTAGTGTTCATGTATCAAGTTAGCTTCTGTGTTAGCCGTTCAATGTAGCTCCGCTGCTCCCACCTTATACTTCGAAAATGGCTGAGACTCGCAAGAAGCCAAATGTTTTACAAGTTAATGAGAAGTAAAAGAAGGCCTCAGACGAAAGAAATAAGACCAGAATGTGTTTGTGAGATTTCTTCACTCAATCCCCCTGAGGAGCGGAAGAGCAGGTAGGATGGTCTCGTGCATGCAGTAATTCAAAAAGTGACTTGGCCATTTCTTACCTACATTTCTATAGCGCCAGTGTTACTACAACAACTACTATCCAACTATCAAGTTGAACTTGTAGCTATCTCCTTTAAGCAAGGAAATGATAGTGACAACAAGCTAAAAATAAAAACACCAAATGGCTTGTACAGCGCTTTTAACTAGTCTTGATGATCTCCACAGCGCTTCACACTACAGTCAGTCATTCACCCATTCACACCCTGATGGTGGTGAGCTATGTTAGTAGCCACAGCTGTCCTGGGGTAGACTGACAGATGTGAGACTGCCATACAACGGCACCACTGGGCCCTCTGACCACCACCAGCAGGCAATACAGGTGAAGTGTCTTGCCCAAGGACACAATGATGGAGACAGTCAGAGCAGGGGATAAAACCGGCAACCTGCCAAATGCAAGACAAACCCTCTAACATCTGTGCCACCAGCGCCCCAAAAGCAGGTACTCAGGAACCAAATTATAACAAGACAGGTTATTGACAGACTTTAATTTCTTCTAAGTAAACTTAACAAACTTCACTTTACAAAGATTTAGACATCCCAAACGAACCTGATGAGCCATGTTATCCATATATATGTTGAGGGTTCCTGGGCTGCTACAGCGGCTCCTCGGGCACATCATCACAGCATCATTCAAACACAAACTAAAATATAATCCTCACGAAAAAATTTTTTTTTACCTTCTATCTTCACACATATGACTCGAGGATTTATGTGAAACAATGACTTCTTTCGAGGACATCCTGCTTTCTGATAAAATGCTGCTGCAATTATTTACCTGATTGTTCAGGTAAATAATTGCAGCAGACTGTACTCATTAATAAATATTAGTGCTTAAAGGTCAGTTAAATTGTAAGACTTTTGATACGAGACTTTATTCTATTGTCAAATATTAGAATGTCCAGTCATAGAATAAAGTATTTTATTTTTGTTTTTTGAGTAAGGCAATGTTGTCTTTGACCAATGCTAAAATCAGTTTAGAGTTTTGCTGGAAAAAGTTCTGATGCTCTTTGGGTTGCAACTTAAAGGTAGAGTAGGCGAAGTCCCTTTTTGAATAACTGTGCATGTGCAATTCCATCTTTCCTGCTCACGTTGGTCTTATGTTTTTCTACTGAGGCCTTCTTCTTCTCATAAACTTGTACGCAGTTTGCTTCTTGTCACTCAGCCATTTTCAATGTGTACAGTGAGAAGAGCTTAGCTACACTGAATGGCTAACACAGAAGCTAACCAGACTCAAGAGGTGCACATGCACAGGCAGCAAGCGGAGACCAACGAGGAACGAGCACGCACATTGGTGTAATCTGAGCGCATCAGAATGATTGACTTGTTGGACAACCAATAGATAAGGTGATACAGCTGGAACTCGATGAACAGAGGGGGTTGTCCAAAGGATGAATCCTATGACCAATCCCTGCCAATTGGTTAGAGTTTTGACAGTACTGAAGATCTCGCAGAGATGTAATTATTTTAAGTACTTTTTCTGAATAGATAACGCATTGACAATAGGGGGTTTTCAGCTGACGTCACGCTCACGTGACTACTCAGCGCGTCCGCCATATTGGGTGGCAGTCGTTTCGCACCGTTGACCTGCATTGTATGACGCCTTAGGCAGTATTGGAAGTGAACAATGGGGAAAACGTGTTTAATGGTTGGTTGCACGGCCCGTGGAGGTGGAGATCAACGCTCTTTCTATCGCCTACCAGCCGTAATAGTGAATCAGTGTGAAAAAAAAAAAACAGCTGTCTGAACAACGCCATCACCTATGGCTGACACGGATATCCAGGTCCGATTTGGACGGTGTTAAGCTGGAATACGCCAGAGTCTGCGGTGCTCACTTTGTCACAGGTAATTAACTGTTAAGTATTTAAAACATATAAGAAGAATATATTAATAATAGGGCTTGGGCGTTATGACTTATTACTTTCCGCGGCTGTCATGTTGACTGCCTCCGCCGCCTCTACTGCCTATTACTACCGCGTACTGTACTCCCTCTCAGCCGTGTTTTAATTTGATTAATTTCACCTTAACTTGATTTCAACCATGGTAAACCGTTGCTGTATTGTGGGCTGTAACAGCGCAACACATGATCGCCATGGGAAAAACATAGAAACAGATTAATTTTCCACCGCTTTCCTGCCTGGAGGCGCAACCACGGAGAACAACTGTTAGTGATAACAAAGAGTCGTCGGCTCGCTTGGATCGCGGCTGTAAGTCGACCGAACATAACTTTCCACAGTATCCCGATGTCAATGAGAGTGTGTTCTAAACGTTTGAAACACATAGCAGCAAGTTAAAAGTACATTACATGCGCGAGTGGTTGTTAGCGCTAACGGTTAGCATGTGCTAACCCGTCCGAGCGCAGCTTACCTTTGAACGAGTTGCTGTGTTCCCACTGTTTGCTGGCTTTATGATCTGCAGCTCCTACCGGCGCCAATACGGTAAATACAACTTAATTTTGCACTGGTCATTGTTCTGCTTAAATAATTAAAGCCGCAAGCGGCGTCGATCGGCCCAGAGCCCGTCCGCCCTGCGGCGGGCGGTGCGCCTTCGCGCACCGCCCGCCGCCGGCCGCCAGCCACCGCAGAAGCATGCGACACATTTGCGTCGGATTGTTTACATTTTTACCATCTTATTAAAACTCACCCGTCCACGTATGATGGCGATTTCCTTGATGTACATAACCAGATGTGAACTGGTTGTGAGCCTCTAGATCCTTGTAAGCTCTCATTTCCTCAAGAGTGTGCAGAGGGTTTTCACCGAACACCAGGTAATGCATCTGGATTACGGCTAAACAAGGCACCGTGGAGGGCATAGGGGTCCATATGGTCGATCACGGAACATTTCCTCAGATATACGTCCTTATCTGGTCGCTTTAACGTGCTGGCGTACTTATCCATTCGCGATACGATAATACGTGTAAGACAACTAGAGATAAGGAAGTGTGCCACCCAATATGGCGGACCGGAAGTTGGCCAGTGACGTCAGTGAAAACACCCTATTGTCAGAATAGAATGATAATTTTACCCAGTATAACAAAAAGTGTTTCTTTACGGGATTAGCAGCTAGAAATTTAAATTATGTACTCCTAGTCTAATTGTATCATCATAAAGAGAATCACAATACACTTTTGAAGATCACTTTATGAATTTTTCCTTGCACAGGATAACTCTATCATGCTGTATTCTGGTCTATTTCTGCTCCTATTCTCTTACAGGCTTCCATGTTTGCAGGATGCTGCTTTTTTGCCATGGTAAAATACCTCTATTTAGGGAACCCTGGGAACTTACACATAATTGGCTCAGAAACCAGAAAGAAAACATGGGCTACGCAGCACATCAAAGTGGTCTAGTACCATAAAAATACATTGTTGATGGAAAGGACAGTTTGTTTATAGAGAAAGTTAAATCCATCCCGGTAGAAAAATGAGAAAAGTTTGGTTAAATTTACTAACCTGTTTCCCCTTTACCTCATGTGCTCCAAGAAATCCCAGGCCTATTAGATCATCATTGTGAGAATCGCTATATACTTTTCATAATTGGTTTTTCAAAATATCCTCAGCACTATTCTTACCTTGTCAAAAGCAGCACTATTCATCGAGAACAGCCAACATATCACTATACAAGAATACATGTTCAAACAAGGGTCGTTAATTACAGCACTACCAGGACATACCAACAGGGGACTCTCTTGCCTGTGTTCGGTTCCCTCCCGGTCATGGTTTTACACTGGGTGGGGCTTCATCAAAAGCAAGTGGGTTAAGTTACATAGCCGTAATTGCAAATGTAAAAACTCTTATTCCTAAAATCAATATCACAAATTCATCTCCTGAGATAATGGAATAGCCTTTAATGTTGATCACCAATGACGATAAGTGTAAACACTTCCCATTCAGGCTTTGTTAAAATGTTACAGACTACTTTGTTTACACACTTGCAGATAATTGTGAAGATGAAGACCCATTGTTTATAGAGAATGTTACTTGCATCCCGGGTGACAAATGATAAAGAGTTTGCTTAAGTTGCAGCAAATTTTATATATGTTTCTCTTTTACCTGCTGTGCTCCAAGCCATGCCAGTCTGATTAGATCATCATAAAGAGAACAACTATATACTTTTGATAATTACTTTTTCACAATATTGTCAGCCTCCATCGAGACTTCCAGAAATTGCCATTGCCAACTGTATTTCAAGTTGTCAAGGCGGGGTATTGGGTAAAGTTTTCAACTAGCAATAATCGCGCCTCGGATAAACCTCATAGGCTACGATATTGCCGCTGCGCAAAGATGACTTGTCTGTCTAAGCGGGCGGGTACTCCATTCACTCCCTGTCATGTTAACTAATGGTTGGAAATGTTAAGTCAGTGTTGCTCAACATATCCACGGCTGAATAAATGGTCAAAACATGGTGAGAATTTCTAAAATTAACATAGCCAAAAAATAAGCATACATGATAAGGAAAGGCATACTGTATTTTATTAAAAGACATTCAGTCCATGATACACAAAGGTAGGTTTGTACAGAAATCGCTTACAGTAACGTCCTGTGAATCTCCGTTTAAGACTCTGCAGTCTCACAAACAAGCAAAGTGCGTTCTTGCACTTCAAAACATGGTCACCAACAGTCAGATGCAAATACTACGCTATCTATCTGCTACCAATATTGGCTGCTCATGTAAAAGCTTAAGAAACCCTACTGTAAGCTTTTCAAAACTGCTTCGTTTTGCATGTCTAGATCCACATGCTTTGTGGCTATCGTGGAGTGGGTGGGACTAATATCCTTCTCAAGACTATGACGGGTGTGTTTGAAACTGATGGAAACTACTTTTTACTGAAGATTGACAAACACAATTCAGACATCAAAAATTGAACTGACGCAGCCAAACTAATCCAGTTTCATGTTCACTTCTTTAAACACAATATGTCAGGATGTTCTTCCGTATGTTTTGATGAACAAAAATTAAGGCCCCATAATTAGGCATTTGTTTCTTCACAATTGTTAAAAAATGCCATCTTGACTGCACTTAATCTTAAGACAGTGATTTTTCAATAGGACAAAAATGGCTTTTGATATCACTCAGCAGTGAATGTATTGTGCACTTTGGTTTTGTGTAGAGGACAGTCTTGTATCCTTAAAGTTTTGCACAGCACTCAGAATAATACAAAAGCCTACATACCCTCTGTTGTAGCCATGCCACTGAAAAACCAAGAGCCGATATCTTGTTTTCTGCCTTGTTTAGGCCTTAATTGTGTTTTCTAAATAAATAGAAATGCAGTTCAACAGACAAGTACACAGGCCACAAAGCTTCGTTCAGGTGTAAGACCCCAACAAATTTACATGACTGACATCAATGTGCTTTATATATTCTATAAAGCTAATCAACATCTAACATGCTATGTTGGTTACATGTTCTTTCCTTGACAACAGTAGGAATATTTATCTAAACCAGTCAAAATATCATTGTACAAGAACACGTTCCAACAAGGGTCGTTAATTACAGCACTACCAGGACATACCAACAGGGGACTCTCTTGCCTGTGTTCGGTTCCCTCCCGGTCATGGTTTTACACTGGGTGGGGCTTCATCAAAAGCAAGTGGGTTAAGTTACATAGCCGTAATTGCAAATGTAAAAACTCTTATTCCTAAAATCAATATCACAAATTCATCTCCTGAGATAATGGAATAGCCTTTAATGTTGATCACCAATGACGATAAGTGTAAACACTTCCCATTCAGGCTTTGTTAAAATGTTACAGACTACTTTGTTTACACACTTGCAGATAATTGTGAAGATGAAGACCCATTGTTTATAGAGAATGTTACTTGCATCCCGGGTGACAAATGATAAAGAGTTTGCAGCAAATTTTATATATGTTTCTCTTACCTGCTGTGCTCCAAGCCATGCCAGTCTGATTAGATCATCATAAAGAGAACAACTATATACTTTTGATAATTACTTTTTCACAATATTGTCAGCCTCCATCGAGACTTCCAGAAATTGCCATTGCCAACTGTATTTCAAGTTGTCAAGGCGGGGTATTGGGTAAAGTTTTCAACTAGCAATAATCGCGCCTCGGATAAACCTCATAGGCTACGATATTGCCGCTGCGCAAAGATGACTTGTCTGTCTAAGCGGGCGGGTACTCCATTCACTCCCTGTCATGTTAACTAATGGTTGGAAATGTTAAGTCAGTGTTGCTCAACATATCCACGGCTGAATAAATGGTCAAAACATGGTGAGAATTTCTAAAATTAACATAGCCAAAAAATAAGCATACATGATAAGGAAAGGCATACTGTATTTTATTAAAAGACATTCAGTCCATGATACACAAAGGTAGGTTTGTACAGAAATCGCTTACAGTAACGTCCTGTGAATCTCCGTTTAAGACTCTGCAGTCTCACAAACAAGCAAAGTGCGTTCTTGCACTTCAAAACATGGTCACCAACAGTCAGATGCAAATACTACGCTATCTATCTGCTACCAATATTGGCTGCTCATGTAAAAGCTTAAGAAACCCTACTGTAAGCTTTTCAA
>NW_023396945.1:762110-863303 GCF_011125445.2 Fundulus heteroclitus | reverse complement strand
TTTGCCACCTCTGATTTCGACCGAGTTTTCGAAGCGCTCTAACAGAATGGAGTGATCGACAGTATCAAATGCTGCACTGAGGTCCAATAGTACCAGCACTGTGGTTCTTCCACAATCTGTATTTATATGGATGTCATTGAACACCTTCACAAGGGTGGTGTCTGTGCTGTGGTGTGCACGGAAACCTGACTGGAAAACGTCAAAGCGGCTGGTCATAGAAGAAGGTGTTTGATTGTTGAATCACAGCTTAATCTTACTGTTAAAGGGGAGGTTTGAGATGGACCTGTAGTTTTGCAGTAGTGATTTGTCCAAATTGTTCTTTTTCGACAGTGGTTTTATAATTGCTGTTTTTAGAGACTGGGGGAAACGCCTGACATATGGGACATGTTTATCATCTGAGTCAAATCAGACAGTGTGACAGGCAAAACCTTCTTGGCTGTCATACTGCTGTGGGTAGAATATCGAGGCAGCAGGAAGAGGAAGTTAGTTGGTATATGATGATCAGGTTTTTCTAGCTTATCTGGCAGAATTGGGACATTTTGTCAAAATCAGTTCTAGTTGGAGATATCTTGGTTCTGAACTTGATGTGTATGTACAGACTGCTCCTCTAATCTTTTGGAGTTTATTCGTAAAGAAGTTAGCAAATTTGTTGCAGGCCCTGGTAGAGTGGAGTTCCGAAGCCACGGACACAGCAGTTTTTAAAAAAAAATTAAGCTGTCGACTGTGGCAAATATGGCACGAGTATTATTAATGTTTTTGCTAAGGGTCTGAGAGAAGAAAGATTGCATTTTTCAGTTGTAAGCTATATCTGTAAAGTCTCTCTTTATAGGTGTCATAGTGAACACCTGCGTTCAGCTTTCTGACCCTTCCTTCTTTCACTTTTATCTGCTGGAGCACTTCCTCACTGAGGTTTCTTCTACTCAGAAACAACCTTCACTTTAATTGGAGCCATGCAGTGAATGTTGTCTGAAACTTTAGACTGAAAGCTATCTAGTTCATCTACTGAGTTTCAGGACAAGGTGGAAGTAGAAGAGTAAGCTTGGTTAAAGGTTTCAGTGGCATTGTCCTCAAAGGTGTGTTCTCTTATGATCTCTTTTGCTAACTGAGCCATTGGAAATGAAGCTTTCAAAGATAACGGAATAGTGGTCAGATAGGGCAACATTGACCTTGGAAATGTTTAGATCCTTAATGATGATCAAAGTCTAAGATATGTCCCTGTTTGTGTGTCGGCTGTTTACCATGTTGACTTAAACCAACATTTCCAAGTGTGTTGCTGTGTGACACACTTGGCAAAGCTGTCTCTCATCTTCCTCTTGAGAATACTTTATATGTCCTCTATGGGTGTAGGTCACAAGAGTTTCGTGTCTAAATTGGGAATTATCTAAGCTACTGGTGCCAATGCTGTCATGTTTTCTTTCTGTAGATGTTTTTGTGTGTTCAACGCTGTCTTTCGCCTAGAGACAAAGCAACTGAGAGAGCTATTGCTGCGACTACTGTTGACAGTTGTCAACAACTTTTTGCAATCATTTTGATGACCAGAACGTTTATTAGCTGTAGGCCATAATCACTAATGTAATGTGTAATGAATTCAAATGTGCATTATTGAATTAAATTAATATAGTAAGTGAAACGGTTTTATTCATATTCTGCTTATTGAGATGCGCCTGTATTTAATTTGTTTTTATACACCATGATATTGCTTGTTTATAGGGATAAAGGTGTAAAATAGGATACTCTGCTACTGTGTAGGAATGAAGCTCTTAACTTGCTACACACAGCCTTTGAGTGCCCCCAAGTGGTTAAGCAATTCTTAGCTGATTTAGTCAGAAATCTGGACCAACTACTCCAGGTGTTGAGCAAGCTGAGTTAACAGAGCACTCGCACTACCGTGACATGAGATTAAGTAGCACTATTATGGGGTCGTTGCTGTGACATTTACATGCAAGAGCTGGTATTTCCTTTAAAGGCAAGTGGTTTATGAATCGAGCTGCAAACGCTAATATGTTCTCGTCTTTGATTTTGTTTCAAACAACACAGTTCAGCGATGTCAGCTACTGTCTGAAGTCACATCTTTGATTTCTGTTCACACAGAAGAGAGAAGGAATGCTGCAGACCGCTGTAGTGACCAAAGAATTGACCAGCACCACGGAGTAAGAGCAAACACGTGTCGCATGCAACATGTTTATGGCACCTGTTGGATGTGGCCAGTGTCTGAAGAACAAATTCATTATCTTGTTTCTCTCTTTTTCCTTCCAGAATGATGATGGGGCGATTTGGTGAGTGAAAGCAACATCATCTGTGAGGTTATTTCTCTCAGGTAATAAAGAAAAGCTCAAAGTAAAATCCTCATCAGACTCATCATTCAAATACTCACAGATGTGGGTATTTGAATGATGAGTCTGAAGATCCCACATGTGCAGCACAGGGAAGGAAACAAGGCCTATAAATGTGCGCTGGCTGGCATCTGATCTAATTAGTTACATATATAAACCTGATATAGGCATCAGTACGGCAATGTGCTGCCATATAGCTTCGGTTCATTTTAAATGTTTAGAAGAAAATGCATCCTAGTTTAGGAACAAATATATGACTCTTTTTTTTTAAACAGATTTACGTAAAACTATCGTAATGAGTAATCAGGCGGTGTCTGGGCCACCTTCAAGTTGTTTTTCTTTCCAGCAGAGAGGGACGCCTTTGATACTTTGCTGGATCATGCGCCTGACAAGCTCAATGTTGTAAAAACGGTAATATCAGTGGATATTACATGGTTGTTTTTTATTTATTTATTAATTTTTAGATTGCTTTATAGAAACTCTGAACAGCCTTTCGGATTCTCTTTTCAGTCTCTCATCACCTTCGTAAACAAACACCTGAACAAGCTGAACTTGGAGGTTACTGAGCTGGAATCTCAGGTAGGACAATTGCCTTGCTTACGGATGCACACATATGATCACAGTTCAGCCAGGAAGATTATTTATATAACTGTATGTATATCTATATGATATATGTTTCTAAGGTATATGTGTTCATATTTCTTTAGTTTGCTGATGGGGTGTACCTGATTTTGCTGATGGGGCTGCTGGAAGACTATTTTGTCCCTCTCTACAACTTCTTCCTCACCCCTGAAAGCTTTGAGCAGAAGGTTGTCTCACTTTTAGGAAACACAAAATTAGAAGAATTTGTTTTAGGTGAAAACCATTAATAGTTCGTTTTGTTCCTACTTAGGTCCACAATGTGGCATTTGCCTTTGAGCTGATGCAGGACGGAGGCCTGAAGAAACCCAAAGCAAGACCAGAAGGTAATCCATCATTTCACCACCTTATTACAGGTGCAGACAAAGGACAAAATCTCCTGGAAAACAAGTTTTCATGAGCAGATTCAGTAAAGGCGGATGGTCTTAAAATAAATTCATCAATTGTTGCAGTATCATAAACCTACAATGATGTGTTCGAACATCACAATTCTCGCGTCCCTGAACCTTTCCGTAATAATCACAGCGGCTATAAATTGAATGCAATGGAAGGAGTTTAAAGAGTTGGACTTTAGTTTTTTAGTTAGTCATAGCATCTCAAAACTAAAGTAATCCACAACTTCCTGTGTAAATATGACACTCCACATTGGCCCGTGTCTCTCAGGCTCCCTTCAAAATAGGAAAAACTAATAAATAAATAAATAAATAGTCAATTCAACTGAAAGATGAGTGTTTACCTTATTTTTATTCATTGATATTATTATATATTTTGGTTTGTTCAGAGTAGACCAGGACTGAGCTTTTTGGCAACAAAGACTGCATGCTAGTTTAGAGTGAGACAAAGGATGACTATAGGAACATTTCTATTACGAGACCCAAACACAAATGTTTTCCTTAGCCTTATTTTCCCAGAACAACCCTGGCTTTTATGTGAGTGTTTCCTCTGTCAAGTGCAAAGCAGGGCTCTTAAAGCTGAGTGGTCACTCCTCCCTCTGCAGCCGTGCTAGCCGAGGTTATTGCTCAGCTGCTGAGAGCGGGAGACCAGGGAGTCTTCCACAACTGAATTAAACGCTGGGATTTTTCAGCAAATCAACTGTAACTGATGCCATAGCCACAGGGATTACAATTTATAATTTACACAGAGGTGTAGCTCTGGCAACTTTTAAAAAGATTTCTTCAACATAGACTTCCATGTTCTACGACTTCTGAAGCGAGAAGGGAGTCAGGGTTAAAACCCTCTGTTTCCGCCACAATCTTTTGATCTTTATGCCGCATTTATAATCTGAAAGTATACTATAATCCCTTCATCATTAGAGGATGATGAAGGGATTATAACAACCACACATATTTAAAATAAATAAAGTCAGAGGCTGGTCTCAAGGAACATTAACCACATACACAGAGCAGTCGGATATATTCTGTTAATAAGCCACTGACTTTCTGGTTGTTTTCATTTGTGCCCCAGAACATAAATGGATAAGAAAAATCACATATTACATTGAATGGCTGATTGACTGCCTCTTTCTCACTGTGATATTTTAAAATCTGTTACAGTTCAAGTTAACAAAAATAAATTGAGCATTAGACTGTTTTCATAAGAAAATACATATAGTCCAAATTGCTTTGCCCTCTTCCTCCACTGAACTCTATTCAAAAGTTCCTGGTAAATGTCAGATGTCTTTTCTGGGGTACAGCTCTACCCTGATTATTTGATTTTTTACAGTGGAAACGCAAGGGTGTAATAAAAAAAACCTACATTTGTTCATGGAAAAATATTCTCTGTAGTGGAAATGTGCTGCATGTTGAAAAGCAACTCATGCCCACTGCTAATTACGGCGGAGAATCTGTGATGCGGTGGGACTGTTTTTTTTTTTTTTTCCTCCACCAAAGGAAATGGTTAGAATTACATAACTTCACGAACTCTTTAGATTAGATTAAATTCAACTTTATTATCATTACTCATGTACAGGAACAGAGCAACCGGAAGCAGTTTAGCATCTGACCGCAAGTGCAATAAGCAGTAATTGCATGCAGCATAAATAGAGTGTTATATAAGAGGTTATATATAAATGATACAGGTTTTTTTTTTTTTTTATAGCATATGGACAATATTTACAGATGAAAGCCTATGCATAGGTGAGACCATTCATATATATACCTGTGAGTGATTAATTGAGGTAGATGTTATACGAATGGATTGTAACATCATTTACAGCAAAGGGAATAGGCAGATGATAAATGAGGTGTTATAAAAACAGGTAGAGTGAGCTATGAACGGTGTATAAAGAATCAGCAGTAGCTACCTTATGTTACTAAACTAATGCAATATTCGGTACGTAGTACTGTGCGAACTGATTGCTTCAAGTGTGTGTATGTGTGTATGTGTGTGTGAGCTGAATGGTGCAGCGGTGATGGTCTTTGGTCAGGGAGGGAATGAGGAGTGGACGTGTGTGGGTGAAATGCTGTGTAGGAGTTCAGTAAGGTTACAGTTCTGAGGAAAAGTCTGTTCCTCAGTCTGCTGGTCCTTGACCGTGTGTGTGTGTGTGTTTGTGTGTGTGTGTGTGTGCTGCCCTCCTCCTGAAGCGCCTGCAGACAGCAGGAGGGCAGCATGGGAAAACAGACCATGTGCAGGAGGGAGGAGGCCTTCAGAATGCTGCGAGCTCCAAGCAGGCGGCGGCGCTTCTTCTGGACCTCCTCAGTGACGGAGAGTGGAGTTCCGGTGATGCGCTGGGCAGTTTTTAGCACCCGGTTCAGTCCTTTGCGTTCTGCGTTCAGAGCAGCGCCCATACCAGACCGTGTCACAGTTGGCTAGGATGCTCTCAATCACGTAGTGGTTAAAGTTCCTCCAGAATGGCTGAAGATAGATGGTTCTTCTTCAGTGTCCTCAGGAAGAAGACAGCTATGAAAACATTTAATAAATGTGGAAAGATTATGCTATTGCAGTAAAAATTCATTTATATTTAAGGCTGTTTTTTATGCTTGTACCAGGGAGGTCACCAAGTATGCGGGAAGCTGTTATATTATTACAGCAGCTGTCGTTACCACTGTCAGCCAGTAGGCGGGGATCTTGGCCTAATCTTTAAAAAGCAATAGTCTGCTGAGGTTTTTTTGCAGCCCTGCTTGTGCTTTTAAATGAAAGACGGCACCCCAAAACCCAATTATGGCCATCTAGTATATCATGCAGCCGTAACTTCAAAAATCATTTCATAATTGTTCAAGGTCAAACGTTCTCTTTCATGTCCTTGAAGCTTAGGATCTTTTAATGTTATTTTGCTCTTTGCAGCCATATTGCAAATGTTCTTTCTACAACAAAATCACTACTTACAAACTCCGCTCCCAACATTTGCACTTACTCAACCCATTCCAGCACTTTGCAATCACAGCGGCTGTGATTATCGTCCGCCGCCGCGCACAACGGCAGGTTGATTATAGGCAACAAGTGAGACGCTGAGCAGAGAAATGTAGACGTTAGGACGCTTAAAGGAGGCTTGGTGCGACAGGATTGCTCTTATCTGACTGGCCTCAGTTAGCGCAGACCCAGTTCTGGTGATTAATTCAGTTTAGTCCCAGCACACTGCGACACCTACAGAAAAAGAACAGAAACCTACTTGGTGCATCTGAAATGCTCAGTTAGGAGTAATAGATCATATGATAATCATTTGCAAATTCTTGGGATCTATTTAAGATGCAGCTCTGCTCCAAAATTACAAATAGCTGCTTGAAAGAAAAGCAGCGCAACACTTATCACAGACTCAATTTGTAATGCAAATATACAATTGCCTAAGGACAGTCTAAAACTAATAATTTCACTTATTCCCTATATTTTCCCCAGATGTGGTCAACTTGAACCTTAAATCTACCCTCAGAGTCCTCTACAACCTGTTCACCAACTACAAAAACTCTGACTGAACCTGGTTGCCTGACATTACTCTGAACGACGACATTACTCTGAACACACAACATCATCACAGTGTGGACACTGGAGGAGACCGCCTGGGACTCAGAGACATCATCATTATCTGCCAGCCCGAAAACACGACCCCCAGAGGACCGGACAGAATAAGGCTCCGAAGGTTCTGCTTCGATCATTTCCAAATGTCGGTATTTATTTATGCCTTCCTCGAAAGTTATCCGCAACGCAAGAAGCAGCGTGACCTTTAGCTTTGCATCTGAATGCAGCCATCATGGGAAAATGATGACGCTGGAAAATGTGTGTTTAAGTGAACTAATTGCCTTCAGTGCCCAAAGTTTTTCAGGTATTTCCAAAGGTTTCAGAACTAGCCTAATTATGCATTTTTTAATAAATGGACAATAAATTGATTTTTTTGTTGTAAAAATGCTTTTTTGTTGCAAACAAAGCCAGAAGCTGGTTAGGACTGCTTGCTCTACTTTATCTTTACTTGTATTTCATTAGCCAATGCAAAACAGAACTCCGAGAGTTGCAGTTGGTTGAACACTTGTACTTATAAATGTGGTATAAAATTACCTGATTGTAATAAATTTCATTTAAAACTCCTATTTAAATAAAAACAGTTCAAACAAGTCAAGTCAACTGATAAAAATACTTTTTTTTGCTTTTGTTGCGCTCTGCTCTTTACCAACCTCCGGATAAGTTTCTATGACATATGTGGGGCCAAAATTGCTGCCTAGGAATGCAGCTCAATGATCAAAGAATATTTTATAATGTCCTAATACATCTTTTTTGATTGCATATATATATATATATATATATATATATATATATATATATATATATATATATATATATATATATATATATATATATATGTGTATATGTGTATATGTATAAACTACAATTGAAAAAACTTTGGGACATTTGGAATACTTTTTTTTTAAATCCGGGTTCAAATTGGATTGCTGGTATAAAAAAACCCCCAGAAAAATTTTTTTAGCTGTTGCGGGAATTGAATGACTGTGTAGTAATTCAACATATTGATACTTATATCATAGTAACATTCAACAGCAAATTAATAAAGTCATGATCAAAAAAGGACCAAAACCTCTCCCTGAATGTTGAGGCAATTACTCCCACAAACATGATGTGGGGCCGAATACCCAAACAGATCCAGGGTAGAAAACAGAGGAGCGAGATATAGCAGCTATTTGGACACTAACCTGGTGCATTATTAAAACCATGACTCTAAAAATTCACCTCCTAGAGTGGAGTTTGAAATGTCGGCTCACGCATTTAAGTTCACAGTGGAAAATTATATATTTTTTAAAATCAATCTTTGGTTATATGAGTTGATCTTTAGGAATTAATATGGATTCAGAATTGGAAAAAAATATATATTTTTTTAACAAAGCCCTACTTTAAAACATTTTCAGTTGATAAAGTCTGTTGCTGTATCTACAAGCAAAGCAGAGCTAAGAACTAAAGAACAATGACCCCAGATCAAGAAGCTGCCAGAACCATAGTTCCCTGTTGGTATGTTGTTCTTTAGGTGTTTTTGCATCAAATGTGTCTTTTGGAGAGTGGCCCAAACATTCAAGTTTGATCTCAAAAGACCATAACCTGCTCTCTCTGGAGTTTTCAGGAGACGTTAAGCAGGCCTGGATGTTTTCTTTGGAAGAAAAGGCTTCTGTCTTACAGCTTTAGTCTGGACATGTGCAGATTGTAGGAGATTGTTGTCACATGGTGAACAGAACCAGCACTTGTTGGAAACTATTTTAGGGTTGCTGTGTTTTTTTTTTTAAACCTTCTAGAGACTGATACCTTTGTACAACGAAATTTTTATGATCTTTCGTTACCTCTCTGAAAAATAGGGCTTTTGTTAAAGGACACAGTCGAGTAAATGTCGAGAAAGTCCCACTGGGACAGCTGAACTTTTCCCCCCTCATTCATTAGATTCGCTGTATTCGATGGCAGGGGTTACCTCAAAAGGACAAATTCCGGAAATGAATCAAAGAGGGTGGGCAATTTTTAGAAAAAACATGATTATTGCACATTTTTGGTTACATTTCTGTAATCCAGGGCTCAGCAGCTGTACCTGTTTTTTTTTTAGATTTCCTGTGAAATCTCTGATAGCGAGCTACCCTTGATGCAGGAACCTTTTTGTGAAGAATGACCCATGCTTTTTGAGTCAGTAGGAACTGTGGACTTTGAAAGAACTGTCACGGACCCCAGCTTTTGAGCATATCTGGGTTGTTTTTGTTGTTGGACTGAAAAGCCTTATAACTACGCTTCTATTTTTTATTTGACAAACTACATTTTACACAGCAGTATACAATTTGTATAATGTAATCAAAACAGTGAATACAGAAATGAGGTTTTCAGTATCCAACTGTAAAACAAAACCATACCAAAAAAAAATGTCCTTTCAGGAAAAAATTCAAACTAATAAAATTTTTATTGAAAAAAAGATGCAAAATGATACTGGGATTCTCTCAGCTGTCTTCATCAACGCCACGGATCCTCCTGGGCCGTCCTGTGGAAACACCGACTCTCCTGTCATAGATGGCTCACAGGTTGGCATCTGACAAAAGCATGACGGGCAAAGCCTCTGCAGCATTCACAGCTGTCGTTGCTGCTCGGACTGGTTGGAGACTTTCTGTGGACGCCAGTCTTCCTGAAGCAGAGGTTCTCCTCCCAGTATTGCCAGTTCCCCTTTTAGTCTGCGTGGTGTTAATCCTGGTTAAAAAAAACGTTCAGAGCCACTGAGGGCCCCGACATTTGGCAGCCAAATGTTTCAAGCGTCGAACCAGGAGTGTGCTTGATTCACCGGGGTAATAAGTTTCCTTGTCGTGTTAAGAGAGCCCTTCAGTGAATGTTGATCAACACTGTCAGAGTTCATGTAAAAAAAGTCTGACCTATAAAAAGGTAAAAAAAAAACCCAACAAAAAACATTTAGTTGTACAAGACTACAAATTTTTTTATCAAACAAATGTTTGGTATACCTTTAGTTGTAGCTTCAGTTCTTGTTTTCAAAGGAAAACTCACTACAATAAATTTACTGAAGCAAGGATTTGTCTCCATCTTAACACAAAACACATAAGATCATTGAACTGTACAAGGCTCGTTTTATGATGGGCATCTGGAGTGGCTGGTAGCGCTGAGCGATCAAATTTTTTTTTGCAGGCAGAAAAAAAGACAAGTTTGAACATTTACTTTGTAAAATTGGTTTATAATAGTTAGGTGAATGAGAGGCTCTTCTTTTTTTGATCATCCAAAAGCTTCCCAATCAGGCCTCTCAGTCTGACACTGACCTGTATTGTTGTCACTCCTGATATAAACTATTGGAGTGCAGCTGCTGAGCCCTGGATTACACCCCCCCCCCCTTCAATCGATGTAGGTCTTGGTTGTCTGAGGCATGATCCTTGATGATCCAGAATAAGGGGTTCCATCAGTGAGGGAGTACTAAAAGGCTGTAGTCAATCCATGAAAGAGTGACTGGATGGAGCCCAAAATTGGGTGTCTGAGTTTAGTGTATTGAAGTCGTTTTGGAGCCGTTTTGGATCTGGTTGAACAACGTAGAAGAGGAATATCAGGAACATCTTGTGGCTGTTCATTTGGTGGTTGCTCTTTTGAAAAATCACAATCTTCTCCATTATTGTCATCTCCTGAGAGCATAGTGATTGGTTCATCCAAAATGACAGGTTCTGAGAGGGCAGATATAGATGAAACTGGTGTTAGGGCACCGGTAGGTGGCAATTTCTCAGGTTTTGGAATACTTATCACAGTTGTAAATTTGGCACTCTCAAAGTTTGAGTCGTCACCAGACCGGTCAAAAGAATCCATTTCGTCTCCATCCTCAGAGAAATTGTCAGATTCCCCATTCTTGGTCTGGAAATTAGTTTGACAGGTGGGACTTTTGGGGCTCTCTGTGTAGAGTACGTTGATGTTTCATTTTATTTTCAGGCTGAACTGTGCACACAGGAAGAGCACCAGCCTGTTTGGTTGCTACATAAACATCAGATTCCCATTTATCAGCCAATTTATCACTCCCCCCCTCTTCTACGTACATTTATGACCAAGACGCAATCTCCTGTATTTCTCCTAACAGATTTGTTTGTTGCTCAGATGAATTTCACATGATGAATTTCATATTTGGAAAGAAAAAAGTTTTTAAATGACCCAAGCAGTTGTAGGACCAGTGCATGACACCGAGCTGGCCTATATAGTCGGTCTTCAAAGCTATTAAAGCTGATGCTGCAATGTACCTTAAAAGTGCAGTGCCTCCTTGCTGTCTCAGGAGAGTCCCGGTCTGAGGGCGTCTTCGCGCTTTTAAAGGAGTCTCAGAGGAGCTTTGGACTCCTCTCACTGCGCTCCTGAAGTCACCCCGGCCCGCCGGCGCTACCTGGAGACCTGCTAAGATTTACAGAGCACGTCTGCTCTTGCATTTTCTAACCACACTGAATAATTGAGCGAATAGATGAGTCAATCTACACGGAGATCTTACAGCATAGCTCAGCTATGATTTTTTTTCTTCTTCTTCTTCTTTCGTTCATCTCGCCTATCAGAAAATAAAGGGCTGGAATCAAAATGAATGAGAATTTCATTTGATCCGTCATGCATTTGATAGGGTAGATTTGCTTTGGCTTTTTGAGAGAGATTGACTTTGGAACAGACAATTCCTGCAATTTGGGTAGGGGTAAAGGAATTATGGATTTATTTTAGGCCTTTATTTTCTTGTCTAATACCTTTGTTGCTATGGTAACTCTCCACATCTCCCAAATTGCCCCTTCGTCTCCCTTATGGGTGGTCTTTTTTTTCCCCTTTTCCTCAACAATGCCTGAGCGCACACAGGTTTTTTTCCCCCCCCACCTCCTTATTTTTGTCTGTCTCAATCCGGCTTTCATTTTGTCTGGGCTTTGCTGTTTCAGACGTAGAATGGAGAAGGCTGAACACCAGATGTCAGCAAATTGAGCCAACCAATCACAGAGAGAGAAGAACGAGCGGCGTCTGAATGTTTCAGGCCTCAACAAGTCACGATTCTTCTCCCAGTCCTTCCAGAGGGGTTTGCTTTCCAAACAATGCATATATAGCTCTCTGTTCTCACCTTACGCACGCTTGGGTTTATTATAATCACAAATGCAGATCGTGTCACGGAACAGAAACAGCCCTATCTAAAACGCGCTCTGCTGCAAAGCCTGCATCTAAAGGAGGAAGTGCTACCTTCCTTCATGCCACATCCTCTTAGTTGTGTCTATCTTCCTTTTTGACCTGCACGCTCCTATCTTTTACAATTATGCGCTGTTGGGTCTATTGCTTTCCTTAGAGCCTACTTTCAGATCTGAAAGCAGCCCCTAGAACTTCTTGCCCCCGTGTTTTTGGAGGTTTGTGACGTCTTGTAGAGGAATTTATTTCAGCAGTACTTCCCCCCCCCACCCCACCCTCCAGTCCTGTTGTTCTTGGTCTCAGTGAGCTGAAGGTAAGCTATTTCAGAAAGTCTTTATGTTTATGACCTTGTTTGAAATTTACTGTCAACGTCAGGAAATGGAAGCCACACGCGCATAAAACACACGTGGGGGTGAAAGAGAAGGTGCCGGCGGAGGCTTTCCTCTTTCTCCGGATCCAGGAAACTGCAGCTCGACAGCCTTCGTGTCACGTCTGTTCTGTCAGAAAGTGTGACTTTGTGTGTTCGCTGTGCTTTTGTCTGAAACCATGAGGTTTGAAATATTCAGAGGCAGAAGCAGAGCCACGCGACCCCGCGGGGGTCGCATGGTACCAGATCTGCTGTGTGTAGTGTTGAAGTGTATGAGGAAGTGAGCAAACCTGACATTTCCTATTTGAGTGGGAAGTTTCTGACTAGATCAGGGAGTTATATGCTTCTTTGTTTTTACATGCTACTGCCTTTTTAAAACCTTTGGCTGAAATTCTACAATTCCTCATGACAACTTATTGGTATTTGCCTTTTATAAGTGGAGCTTTTACAGTGCCTTCCAAAGGTTTTCACACCCCATAAACTTCAATGTGAATGGGAGTAAAGGATATATGGCTTCAAATTTTTTTTAAGATCTCAAAGTCTTTTGGGATGGATGGCTCCCATGCTGCTACTGAATAAAAACATCCCCTCAGCATAATGCCGCCACCACCATGTTATGTTAGCTTACCCGCACACAAAGTTTTTACTCACACAAAGTGTTTTTTTTTTCATGCATTTTCCATTTTGGTTTCATCTGAAGAGAGCTTTATTCTCCACATGTTAGTGGCAAACTGGGACTTCCTGTAGTTTTATTTTAGGAAATGCTTCGTTCTTGCCTCTTTTGGACAAAGTTTGTCGATTCCACTACTTATAGTTGTCCTGTCAACGGATTCCTGCACCCGAACCGTCTCTCTGCAGCTCCTCCAGGTTCACCATGAGCCTCCTGGCTTGTTCTCTTAAGGCTGAACTTACCCATCTCACAATTTCAGGTGGAGAGCCATGTTTTGGTAGATCTGCAGCTGTGACATACTCTTTGTATTTCTGGATAATTGTTTAACAACTCTGCTCTAAACCTGTGTTTATCACTGAGCTGTCTGTTCTGTTCCTTCATGAAGCAGTTCTCATACAAACCCCTGAGACACTTTCCAGAAGAGCTGGATTTACCCAGGTTATATTACACATAGCAGGACTCCATCTACTAATTAGGCGACATCTGAAGGCGGTTAGTAGCAATAGATTGTATTTAGGGGGATGAAAGTAAAGTGGGGTGAATACTTCACTATTATCCCCTTCTTCTTGGTGCCCTATCACATATATTCCAAAACAAAATACATTGAAGTTAATGCTATGACATCACTAAATGGGGGAGAAAAAAAACTTTTGCAAGGTACGCCGTAGACATTTCCACTGCGAGCTGCCAGTCAGTAGAATCAGCATCTTCCCCTGCTGGTCAGCAAATCGATGCCCTGCTGCAGCAGAAAGAGGAGTCGCACCGTTAAGGACACTGACTAAGCTGTTTCAGAGAATTGGTCTTTCTTCCAATCCCGCTGATGAGGAGTGTTTCTTAATTTTGCTGCCATTTCTATGTTTAGCTCTTCCTCACAAGGCGTTTTCGGACCCGTCCGCCTCTCTGCAGATTCTTGCCAACAGGTCAGCAAAGAGACTGCACCGCCCAGAGGAGGAGAGATGGAGGCCGCCGTTTTTGAATACCAAAAAAAGGAGGACCCCCTGGAGGCGGAGTCTTTTCAGGGTATGTGTGCCTTTAATAAAGTGGTCCAGCGAGGTCGGACAGCCCGCGGACACCCACCTGCTTCTCCTTAAACGGGAATCACAACAGACTGAACTATTGTCTTGGCCACTCACCTTTTTGTGTTACGTTTCAAATATTTCGTTCCTTATCATACCGTTGAGTGTTAGAGACATATTCACCTAGCCTTTAATTGCTATTGTTATGAGACTTTGCTGAGGTAAAAATCGTTTCCTTATTTTTTTCTAGCTTTCTTAGCGTGAATAAAGATGAAGACAGGTCATCAAACACTCAGATTAAAACAATATCAATAAATAATCAAAAACACTATTAGATAATTGAAAAATATAAGTATAGATACATCTTTTTTTAAGGTTTTACTGGAACTAGTGGACTTTATTTATTAGTAGCTGGACAGGACGAAGCAAAGGGGAAGAGATGCAGTAATCAAACCCAGGACAGCCGTGTGGAGGACCGTCCCCTCCTACTATTGAGCCACATGATGCCCCTTGATGTGTCATTTTAACTTAACAACTAGTGCATTTAGTCATAATCGAAAACTGGAGTTTCTTAAACAGCCATGCAGTAAGAAATCTGTGTTAAACATTTTCAGCCAAATGTGCACTCCAAGACTTCAATATGTCCTTGAAACAGGGATTGTTTGCTGTTATATTTGGTCCTCCTTCAAATCTTTTTGACAATGTTGTGCATTTTGATCATACAGTGAAGTCCAAAATTATTCATACCCCTGTCAGATTTAGATATATTAATTTCATTGAACCCAGAAATTTGTATCAGACAGGCTCTGAGACAGGCATTGGTCAAAAGACAAAACACAAAAGTCATGTGTCAGCCGGAATTTTTTTTAATTTACTATTAATCTAAAAATGGTAAAAAATTAGTCATACCCTTTTAACTAAATCAAATCTCAATTGGCATTTAGACCAATTTAACCCTTCTAAGTGCTGACCAGCTTTCTGTATATTCCCACTTGTATTATGATCATGTTAATCAAATCAAAACAATATTTTAAAGCTAAATCTGTGAAGGTATGTGTTAGTCGTTGCAGTATGAAAAGTGCCCTGTAAATAACATTTAAGAATAATATTAAGCTTAAAAGTTTTTTTTCTGCATCAGAAACGTAACATTTCTGTAACATAATTGTCACAGAGCGAAGCACTGTAATATTTTCAAGTCAATTTCAAATATTAAGATATTTGTCTTTTTGCTAGGTTCATACCATTGCATCATGCAGATATTAGCAACCATGGAGGCGATGTCCACAGTAGCCCATCGTCTCTGAAGACAATATTTCCATATAGACTTGGTGTCCCCATGATGCCACTCCTATTAGTTAGGAGGCTAGCAGTGAGCTAACACTGAGCTTTGGTGATGTTTTTACTATCCTCCTCACAGTGAGTGTTGGCAAGATTAACATGGACGCACGTCCAGCCTAGTTGTTTTAAACCTTTTAATAGTTGCTGTACTGCAGATATAGGCACATTTTGGCAAGCAACTATTTTCCGGCTTACTGTAATCAGCTTTCAGATTTATAATGAGCAGCATACATTTACCTCTACTAAAATGGCATTTTGTCTTCCCTTTCAGTGGATAAGACAAATAACAAATGGTCATTTTACATCCCATAAAACCAGGAAGTCCTGCATTACTGATTAGAAATTCCTACACAATTAGTTAAAGTTAAAAAAAGCATATATTGTAAAATAGCTTCAGTTATATTCACTTTAAGAGTATCAAAAATGTGGAACTGATAAAAATAAGTGATTTCCTAATGTGGGATTTTCCCCTGCACTGAATAAATTTACTCTAATTAAAGATGGATTTTTTTTTTCTATATTTCTCAGTGTGAGGTTAAGCTACATTAATACAAATTCGTTTCAATCTTTTTGTTATTTTACACTTCTTTATCATGGGTACCACTAACTGTGGAGGGCACTCTACATGAACCTTTAGGTCTGAATAAGTAAAAATATATAAAGAAGGGAAAGAGACCTAAAATAATTTAACTCCAGTATCTCTGAGTCTTTCATCTGGCCTCTACAGCTCTCTGAAGTTGACATATCGTTCTCAATATGCTATATTCTCCATCATGTTCTTTCTTCATGCATTAATGGCTTTATCAGAAGAGTTTCTTCTCCCTGGCTACAATTCCTGACTGCATTTGGAAATAGCTCTGCTGAGAGTAAAAGTTGGCCAAGATTAAAAAGCTAAAAGAGCAAATAAGGCCTTCCAGAGTCAGGTGATAATTTTCAGTGGGTATGCCATTGAAAGAAATCACAGTTTGTTTGCTCCATTTTCAGCCATAAAACATTTTTTTTATATAGCCAAATTATTGGTGAAACAACAATGAATTAATAAGCCATATAATAACACTTTTTCATTTTTGCACAGGAGAGAAAAGGAAGCTCATCCAGCCGACATCTTTAAAAGACCCCAAACTGGAAAAACTAAAGGAGGTAGAAAATAATTTATTTCCTTTTTGTTGTACATCATAACATTCATCACTTATCTATGATACATACATACATCGCCTTATAAAAGTATTTTCGAACCCTTTTCTATGTTTTATCGTGCCACAATCACAGACTTCAACACATTTTACTTTATTGGGATTTTCTGTGATAGTGCAACACAGGATAGAACACAACTCTTGAACTGCTGTATGAAGCTCCATCCATCTTCTTATCAACTCTCATTAGTTTCTCCATCCTTGCTGAAGAAAAGCTTGCCCACATCATGATGCTGTCACCACCACCAAGTTTAAGCAAAGGGAGGGTGTTTTCTCACACAGCATTTTGCATGCTGTAGTCCACGGTCTTTATGCTGCTTTTAATATTTTCTAACAAACCTCTGAGGTCTTCACTGAAAAGCTGCATGTTCACTGACCTAAATTGATAAATTATACACAGTTACACTCTGTTAGGGGACCAAAGGTGACGTAAGTGAATGCTTTTTAGATTTTTATTTGTAAGTAAAGCTGGAAACATATAAGTTTCCTTTGAATTTACAATTTTGTGCTGATCTGTAATGTAAAATCTCCCTTTTTGGTTGCAACGTCACCAAATGTGGACAAGGTTTTGCGATCTCTACAATGGTTTGCCTGAACATAGGTCACTCTGGATTTGTACGCAAGGCACGGAGCATCAATTATATGCGATAAGCCGGAGAGGTGGAAGGCTTAGCGAAAGTTAGAGAAAGTTTAATGAACATCTATGTGGGAATAGGCACATGAAATTGTAAAAAATAGTGAGTGAAATAGCAGCTTTTAGTTTTTAATTCTGTCCAATTAATTTCACCTAATATTTAAGAGTAGATAAAGTTAATTAAAAAAAAACAGGCTCTCATGCTGTTTTTTTCTTCTTCCATCTGCTACATTGTTAAAAGAAAGGCTTGTGAGAAGATGAGGTGTTTGATGTTTCTGACTGTGTGATTAATTGTGTCTTGAGAGGCATTGGTTGATTGGATCAATACGACTTTGAAAGCAGAGCACATTGTGATTCAGAGCCTGGAGGAGGATCTGTACGATGGACTCGTACTTCATCACCTGCTGTGTGAGATATTACACATTTGATGTTCCATTAATTCACTCCATCCTGATTTCAATAACTGGACGAAGAAGAAATGTAATAAGCAGTCTCCTAAACTTAGCCCTAACCTTATAAATAATGTCTTCCTGGTGTCTGCAGCCAGATTAGGTGGCGTGAACTTACCGGTGGAGGAAATTGCGTTGACCAGCTCCGCTCAGATCCGTAAGCTGGAAGTGATCCTGAATGAGCTGGACAAGAGGCTGGGCATGCAGGACAGCAGCCTGATCAAATGGGACGTCAAACGTGAGTCATGCATTTGACTGGCATTCAGCAACAAAAGCAACAAATGAACAAATGTTCCCTTCTGGCACCAACGTTAACTTCATAATACAACAGGCTTTGGTGCAAGCTTGAGGGTGCCATCTAAGCTTACACCAACTGGGAGGAATTTCAAAAGTGAGATAAAATGTGCTTTCTGAACAATAAAACCAATAAAACCAGGCTAAGTCCTCCAGATTTTGTACGCGACTAAACAGCCGAATGTGTTCATAGTTTTATGCTGTCACTCGTTTTCTCTTTGTATGAGTTGACATTCCGAACCGAACCTAAAAAGGCTTAGTCTCACACAGTTTTCTAACAAATTAAAAGCAAATTTCCAGCCTTTAAGTTTGAGTGTTACTTGAATTCAGACCAATTTCTCGGTAACCATGATCGCTGCTCCGATCCTTTGATACCACAGCAAAGCAAACTGCACACTATTACATTACATTACATTATTACATTACATTTTATCATTTCCCCCCAGAAAACAAGTGACTGAACAGTTGCTTACCTATTTGAAGACCAGAGACGTGCAGTTGATATTCTATTTATTTGAATTTTTTTTCTTGATGCCGTGGTTGATGTTTGTATCTATCAACAGGTAAATAGAAAGCTAATTACCAGTTTGAGTTTTTAAAGTTTAAAGGAGCTGTGCAACGGAGAATAAATCTCAGTTAGGGAGTTACTTAGTAGGCTCCTAAGTAAGAATCTATCTTATGAATGGCACTAAAGCAACTTTATGTTCCAGTTGCAGGTCAGAAAACCAATACTGTTGTTCATTGCTGTACTTATTAAGTTGACTGTTGTTAATCTGAAAGCTGTGTATTTCTTTGCACGTTATGCATTCAATCACCAAATGGACATGTTTAGGATTAAAAGTATCAAGGTATATCAAGATTAACAAAATTGTTTTAACATGGTTAATATTTTCGGCCAAACAGACAAGCCCCTTTAAAAGGATGACAAAAATAATTGCAGAATCAGTTCTAACAAAAGTGTAAGTGCGAATATACTAATTTGTCTGGCACCCCATAGCATTGAAATATTACAATTATAGGGCTTACATACCACCCCCATCCCCCGCATAAAAACACTCCAAAATAAATAAAATAAGATAAGCAAACAAAAAAAGCCCAAAAATCAACAAACAGGCCCAAAATGGAATTGAATGGATAGGCTGAGAAAAAAAAAAATCTAAATTCAGACACATTTTATTAGAGAACAGATGTGATCATTTCTTTTATTGTTCATTACTGTTTTTACACTATTTTTCCTATAATTTTGATGGGGGCTGGAGATTTAGCTCACTGCTTATGATCCAAGTGGAATAAAATCTTTGTTTTTTTCTAATGTATCTTTAGCTAAAAGAAACTGATGTGTTGGTGGTGTATTGGTTTAGTGACTGACTTACAGACAACACACCAGTTTTGAACTGATCTATCTTGCTTAAAGTATTGTATTATTTTAAGTAGCAGCAAGGAATTACGGTTGTTTATCCTAAATGTAAACCACCTTATTCAGTGTTGTTTTAGATTTTTGTTTAAACCACGATATCTTTACTCATATTTATCATACTGTGAGGATCTCATACTGGCCTCAGATCTGCTGTAAGGCAGACTGCAACAGAAGATCCTTCCTGCCCCCAACCACAGCAATTCTTTAAAGAACCTTCAATAACAGGAGTTACAATGATGTTAAACTTTTCTTTGGGATTAATAAAGTAATTTTGAACTGAAATGAATGCCCACTAATAGAAGTTGTATAGTACTTTGTCTACGATATGGCAGGAAGATGGACTTCAGCTATACAAGGACAGGTTAGCCCTTAAAAGCAACTCAGCTATCCTGCACTCCTGCAGCACCTCCTACAAAATACAATATCTCAAGTGTCAGTGTGGTAAACCTTCACCAGATGAACAAAATACCATACATGAAGTCAGGATCATCAAAATCCCAAGACTCCCTAGCTGTTTCATGAGGGTAAACATCTGGTCCGCTGTTCCACGGCCAGGATGGAAGCCACTTACTGTAGCTACTCTGGAATCCAAAGTTTGACAAAGCGTCTGAGCTTCCTTTCCATCTAACAAGGGTGCTTGTTGAAAAAATCAGAAGCTAAAAAAAACCCATTTGTACTAACCTGATATTAATGATTAAAAATGCAAAAATCACTTTGGGGGTTTTCTGCATTTTCACGTCACTACTCGGAAAAGGGACGTTAATGGTGCCGTTGCACCATCTCTAGCTTAGAGTGATTCATCATCGAGCGGACACTTCAGATGGTGGCGCTAATGCACCAAAACGTTTCCTGCTGACCGCCGTTAAAAAACAAGAAGAAAAACAGCGAACGGATGAGTTCAGTGCATCGCGATCAATTCTTCAAACCGGCCAGAAGAAAACAATAAAAAAAAAAAACAACAACACTGGGGTTTATTCTTCCGGTTCTCAAAAGAATAAAACACTTTGCCAAGCTGGAATTAATAAGCTACGACAAAGAAATGAACATCCAAATTTGGGTAACTGCTTGTGCAGCTGTCTTCAATATTGCGGTCAATTTCCTGACAATGTTGAAAGCCTTGAGCAGTTTGGAGCAACTATTGCCCTCCCCTGCTGCCCTGGTGCCAAGGGATGGAATTACCCTCTCCAAGACCTCAGATTTGACCTCTCCATGGATGACGTGTGTCCGTGTCCCCTTACAAACCAAAAAGCACCTGGGAAGAGTCTCTGTTTTCCTTGTCTGAGCTATAAAAACCGTTTGTGAGTAGTTGCCTGAAAGTCGTTCTACGCACAGCCTCTCTGAATACCACCCAAAGTCAGCCTTTTTAGTTGTGCTTCTGTTTTGTTTATCTATGATCCTTTCGGTTTGTATTAGTTACCATACAGCGTGTTTTTGACATCCGTCACGTCAGTACAAGCTGAACATTTTTTTTTTGTGTGTGTGTTTTGTTCTCTGTTGTTTGCCTGTCAGTCATCCACAACAAAGATCTCCTGGCTACCATTCATCTGCTGGTTGCCATGGTGAAAGCTTTCCAGCCTAAGCTAAATCTGCCACAGAACGTGAAGATTGAGGTTGTCATAGTAGAAGTAAGTCTGTTCTGCCCCAGATCTGCCTTTTAACACACCAAGGTGAAATTTCCACACGGCAGCGGCTAGCTTTCCATTCTCGCCCAGGTCAGCAAGAGCGGAATCAAATCTGAGCTGCAGACTGAGGTCCTGACAGGGGACAGGTGAGGAGATTTCTGCGTCTTGCTCGTGTCTTACGTTGGGCTAAAAGGAAAAAAAAAAAAGGTCCTGTCACGTTTGTATTGTCTTTTTCAGCTACAGCCCTGATACAGACTCCTCCAGCAATCCCGAAAGTGAGTGAGAGTGGTCAGGGGTTGAGCCGATACGACATCTTGAATGTCATCCAAGCGCCATTAAAGCATACTAACACATTTTCTGGATGTGTCACCAACCCCAGGGGAAGATCCCATTGAGCAACTGCTGAAGCTCGAGGCTAACAAGGTCAACACAGTGAAGAAGGTAAAAAAAAAGACAAAAAAAACCCCACACACAGCCCAAAAAAAACAAAACAGAACGACAGGAAGAGACATGATGCCGTTGTCGATGCTCTCAACACCAGAGAAGGATTTGTAGAGTTGATGCATGAAATACGCCTCACACTGTGTGGGCTCGAGGTCTGCGGCTCAGCCCTCGCTGCAGTGAACAAGTCTGTTCAGCCCTGTCAGGGTAACCTTTTTCCTGAGTTATTATTCCACACCGGAGTCCAAAACATCTAGTCATTTTAATGTCTTCATAAAAATGGGCCAACTAGAAATTATTGGACTGTTGATTTATGAATGCGTAATGAAGCAATTATTCAAATAAAGCGGCTTAGTTTGGAAATATTACTGAATGTCTCGGTTATCTAAAATAAGCACCGTCCACCATTAGAGCTACCTGTGAATCAGTGCATCAGTCATCACGGGTGTGTTAGCTTTACTTGCACTCGATTTGTTAGGCGAGACAAGGCTAGGCGTGTTAATTTGCATAGCACCGCCATTCATACGCAAGATAACTCAGAGTGCTTTATGGAAAAAGCTCTTGAAAAAGAACTACACCAAAACAGGAGTTGCGACAAAACACAATTTAAGGACCACGTCAAAAGAAATAAACAGTTAAGTGCACATTCAAGACAATTAACTAAGACACAATAGAAAAGAGCTGAAAATAGTGGAAAAAAAACAACCTCTTTCCCCAAAAATTGGTCACAAACCCGCAAAGACAAGCTGCCTCTGAACTCCTGTGCATTCATATATTGCACAGGAGTGTATGATCCACCTTCCTGGTGTGGGTCAAGACCCTGCCAACCACATTCTGTATTAGTTACACAACCTGATAATTGTTTTATTTATATATATATATATATATATATATATATATATATATATATATATATATATATATATATATATATATATATATATATATAAACTAATGTTTTAGGTCAGGATCAAGTCCCCCCTCACCCCCCCCCCCCCTCCACATGTCACTTCCGAGATGTTATCAGTCTGTTTATGCTTTGAGATGTTTTAGTACATTTATGGGAGCTAAGGGAAGCAAGTAAATATGTAATTACATTGGCATGACAATGGCGCCTGGAGGAACTCCGGATGTGATCTTTGTTTACTCTGATGTAAGATTTCAATACAAACACAATGCAATAAAGACAAAGCAATTAAAGATGCCCCTAAAGACTCTTGGCGTTTTGAATCACTTCAGGATGACTGGCATTTTTTATTCTTTGCAGGTTTTACAGCTCAGGATATGATGCAGTGAAACCTGCAAAGAATATGAACTTGCAGGTTTTATTCCCAGTGGAAAACAATACGGTTCCTGTTGCATTAGTATTGCATGGCTGTTTTTTTTTTTTTGCTGCTACTCAGTGTGGAGCAAATAGACTTTGTGCACAGATTTCTGCCTCTTTCCAATGAACTTCAGTGACTTGGCAAACATCCTTTTCTTCCTCTAGATAATTGTCTGCTATTTGATTAGTCTATTACATGACTAATGCTTTTAGCAGAGATTGCAAAGCAATCACACGGCATACAGAATAACAGATGCTATTCTGTTATGAGTCTGATTATGTAATCCCCCATTGTTGCTGAAACTAACATTACCTCTTAATGTAATATCTTCCATTTTCAGGCCATCTTACACTTTGTCAACCAGAACATGGCAGCCCTGGGTCTGCAGGTGGCTGATATGGACAAACAGGTACAATCAGACAGATTGTGTATTACGGTCTGCTGAGTAATAAAAATAGACCCACTGTTTATTATCCTGAGATTTTATCACCGTCCACATGGGCATGATTCAGGAACCTGTGTTTTCTATCCCAGTTTGCTGATGGAGTGATACTGCTGTTGCTGATCGGTCAACTGGAAGGCTTCTTTATCCCACTGGTTGATTTCAACCTGACTCCCGTTAATGACGCTGAGATGGTAGAGTATGACCCACAGTGTGATTTTTAATTTTGGAGAATTCTTTTCATCTTAACACAAAAACATTAATTTCTATCATCCCTTTTTCTCCTTATCTGTGATGAAGTTCTTAAACCTATTTCTAAAAGGCCTTAATTTTACGTAACTGGTTTCTTATCTAATAACTAAAAACTGGAAGAAGTGCCGTTTGAAATACATGATTTGATTAAATTTATTTATTCAATTGTCATAAAGCAGATGCTTGAATACCCGTGCCAGGCCTAACCATTACTAATGTGAGGCAACAGGATGGATTCATGAATGATTCATAGGGGCAAAGACGACAGTTAACACCTTTCCTCCTAAAATATACAGAAAAATATTATGTAAATAATAACAAATAAGCATATATGTTAGGGTCAAGTAGTTGTATGTTACAACACTTTACACACTTATTGCCATGAGATCGTAGATCTCTACCGGTTAATATCAAAGTACGAGACTTAGTTCCACTGCAAAATTAAATATCTGTGTCCTGTCATTTCTAAACATAATATGTATTTACAATTTTGTGTGTTTTGTTTTTAACTGTAGCTTCATAATGTGACCTTAGCCCTGGATCTTCTGAACGATATTGGCCTGCAGCTGCCCAGTATTGACCCACAAGGTGAGAAAATGTCACTTAAAAAAAAAAAAAGCATTGACGATATAACAGAAAATATTGGACCGGTGGGAGAAAATGTACTATCTATAAAATTACTGTAAACAAAGTCAGATAGCTGAACATTCCCCTGCTCCAAGACAGCGGCGTCAAAGCAATTCAGATTATCTCCTCCATCAGCAGCATCTTTCTGGCTGAAATAGGAAAAGCCAAAATGTGTTTTCTACGTCAGACGGGATGTTTTGTCCAATGTAGATTTAATCTGCGGAGTGGAGTAGGGTGGAGTGGCAGTGTTTTAGAGGGAAAAGATGAAATTCTTCGGGGAATATAAATGAGTGTAAATCCAGTCTCATATCTATCCCTGAAGAGGATTTTCTCATTCTGAAGCCATCATCATTCATTTGGAGAGGAGCAGCAGGAAAGACGGCCTCAAAGGGACAATGTTGTCGTGGTGTCCTCTGATAGGAACAGGGATTAAACCTGGCTCCTGTGGCTACATGTGCTGTAGGAGTGTTTCCCTGGAAGGACAAATCTATATTCATGAGCTATCCTGCTGCTATTCTCTAGCTAACTCCGTTATCAGACCCAAAATCTGGACTATTAATGTAAAATTATGAGTGTGTTTGTTCAGTTCCAGCTTGAAAACTAGACAATCAACACCGATTACAAATCTTTCTGTTTGTGGCATAAACATTGGAATGTGAGTGTTTCTCACACAGTAAAATAAGCTTGTCATTATTTAGACAATTCCTATTCTAAAACTATAGAACGACGAGCCAGAAACACACGGCTAATGCACTGTTTTTTGCCACAAAGTTGAAGATAGATGTTTATGTACTGCATAAAAACATTTCCTGTATCATCAGAATTATTTATTTGTGCTAAATCCCTGAAAAACATGTAAGACGTGTAAAACATTTTTTGGAAAAAAATTTGTTATACTGATTTATTGAAATTCAGAAGTTCATCCTCACAAAAAAAACCCCAAAAACATACATCCATTTCTCCTGACCACAGAAATGATAAGTAAGATATTTATTACAAAATTAACCAAAATCCTTCTCATTTTGTCACATGTGATGGAAGTAACATTCCCTGTAAACAATCAGTCCTCTCCATCAACAATGTTTTAGTCAAGTTTTTCTCATTTCAAACCTAGATGTACGGAGCGGAGCTCATGTTTATTTCCTGGTTCCTGAGCCAATCATATGAGAGTTCCCAGCTCTGCCCACAGGTAACTTGTGGGCAGAGCTGAAAAGGTGTGTGCAAGCAAGGTAGCAGTCAAGCCCGAATGAGCTACACCAGTTCTATCAGCAGAAACGGGCCAAAATTCCTGCAAATTATTGTGAAAAACTTGTGATAGGGCACCCAAAATCAAACTGAATCGACTCGTCTGCTATTGGATCGTATCCTTTCACATCATATCATGTAGCACTGTATCTTACCCGATTGTATGGTACTTTGCAGTATCGCATTTAACCACAATGTATCACACAAAAAACATTTGGTATCACTCTTTGTTGCACTGAATCCAGATGCACCATAAGACGCTGAATTATACTTCTCTGTATACAACTGATTTAAAATATGCGGCCCAATACCATTAATACATACTTTATAAAAAAATTAAAAGTTTCTTTGCTACTTTTACACTCTTTTTTCCATCAGAAGGGTATTTATCAACATAAAAATATTCTTACAATTTAAACCGCATCACTACACTTACCTGCAAATCATAGATCTTAGAAGGTTACGTTTATATTTGTAGCAAATACCTACCATCAGTTCCTGTATTTTACTTTTTCCCCTGCAAAGAAGGGAACAATGTACTAAGGTGAACAACTGACACATAGGGGTTTGAATCAGTCAATAGCAAATGGATCGGGCTCCCTTCTCCGTGGATCCGTTATTGACTAGAAGAGCTTCTGGCTGAGCTTCGCCATCCCTCTTACACACACTCAAACTTTCCCACAATCTTCCCCACTGGACATATACGGCCCCTTTTGATTTTCAAATAAATCCTCAGCACTAACTATAGCGGATCATGTAAAGACCAGCTCAATTAATCTTAGCCCAGAGATAGGAGTTAATTTAATTCATTTTTAGTGTCTTTTTAATTAACGGCATAATTGCCGTCGTGGAAGGCGAAATTCCAGGACTAAAGGCCTAAAATGGGAGCACGCCATGTGCATTAATTAGATGAGCGAGCGATGGAGTCAATCTTAGTGTCACGTTAATTCACTTAGTGAGTCCCACAAACTGCAAGCGGATTCGGCGGGAGCCCATCTCACCAAGGACAGAGAGATTAAATTTCTGCCTAATGGATTTTCCTTGTCCCGCTGATCTTTTGACCGGTTTGGGTGGATTGGGAGGGGAGCTATTAGCTAATGTTCATAAAGTGTTGTCACAGGCATACAGCCTTGACTTGGTGCTGATTGTGTAACGCTTGTCCTGTGAACATTGTGACAGATATCGTCTCTCAGGATATTGCTGCCACCTTGAAGGTCCTTTACGCCCTGTTCAAGAAGCACAAGAGCAACTGAGGGAGAGGATGCTGGATGAAGACAACCCGAGTGGCGCAAAGAAGACAGAGGAAAAGTGGCAAAAACTGGAGCTTATGTTCATTTGACGGGTTTAATTAATCTATGGCTGTATTTCAGGTTAAATTTTTGGGTCATACCTATTTAAAAAACGGAACCCTGAATTTTATTTTGCTTTTATGAATAGATGCATTGGAGTATAGGCCATGATAGATCAAGTTAAACCTTCTCAAATACCAGCTGGAGCATGCTGAAAAAGACATATATGAGGTATAACTATCTTGTAAACTCCGGTTGAAAAGTGTATCTGTAAAGTCGTTTTTTTCTTGATGAAAATATTTCATCTCACTGTTGTTAAATTGAATACTTCAATGTTACGTTGGTGGCGGCAGCTGCGGCAGCAAATTGCTTGAGCATAATTATGTCAGAAAAGCGGCAGTGAGAGGTGTTACGTTGCGGCTCTGCACACCTGACTGAGGCTCAGATAGGAGAGCATGACTGAAGCAGCTGATGGGAGCCAGACAGTTTATGCAAATAAAGCGCAACATTCAGAAAACAGCCAACGTCTTGATTGGCATCACTGGATAAAAAAATGGTTTGTCCGACAGCAGAAAAGTGTCTGTTTTATATGTATCCATCACAATTTACAGAACAGATTTTATTTTACTGATTTTCGTGATGTCCCAAATTCTTAAAAAACAAACAACGACAAAAAAAAACCCATATGATCTTGTTTTTTCCCTTTTAAGTTTTTAAAGTCTAGTTACTTTTATATTAATAAATGCCATCATAATTAACAACTTGCTCTGACATTGTATTATCCATAGAAATGAACATGGTTTTAAATTCTGCAGTTAATATATTTAACTGTACATGAATGACTAACAAACTTACTGTATTTAAAGATATATTCGAGGTACAAATTCCTGATGTTTTCTTAACAGCATAAAGTTGAATATAAACTAATTTATATCATAAATACAGCACATATTTGTCCTTGGGCGTGGATGTAGCTCAATAAGCTTCAGTCCTTGGTGTATTCATTAGTTTTTCGTGTCTTTTTTCTCATCATATTTGCCATTCAGTCTGAAAAAAATTGGCCCCTGCTCTGTTTATTGTTGCCGTATCACTGCCTTGTCTTTGTCACTTCTGAAAAAATATGTCAATGCTTCCTCCTGTGCTTCTGCTGATGTTCTGTGAATTCGTATTTCGGCTCTAATGAATGGTTTACAACACAATTTCACACAGTTGCGGAGAGCAAGCAGGATGCTGTGTGAAACAGATAAGAAACACTCGTGAAAACAAAACAGGGAAAACTGAAGGAATGCACTTTTATATCCAACTTTTCCATTATTGATCATGAATATTTGATTGGTTATTAGTACTTCCTTAGCCATATATTGTGGTATTGGTTGCTCACTTTGTCCATCCATTAAGCTTCCCCCACCATCTGGTTAGCAGTTTTATCCTGGCGGGGGTGCTGGGGGTGCAGGAGCACTGGACGGGTATTCAGTCCATCACAGGTCATGTTCAGTTAGTGCAATACTTAAATATAAGTAGTTAAACAGATATTTATAAAGAAAAAACTATAAACAGGCACCATCAAGGTCTTGTCCAGTCCAGGTTCCACCCAGATGAGGTAAAGTTCAGCTTTTTCATTTGCTGGTTGGCTTCTATTAATTAGAATCACAAATAATCATGTTTGCTTAGTTTGGGCAGGCAAACAAGGACTTTGACTCAGGCACCATTGTCAGGTCCTGGAGCTTTGCCGGTCAGGTCTGCTGGGAAGCATCTTTTTTAGCTTCTTGCTTTAGCTTCTCTTAGCTGCTCTGATCTTCTTGGTCAGTTTATATAATTTAAAGAAATTAAATTTTCCAAAATGTACATGTTTCTTTAATCTATTACTGCATTCGTCCATCGATCGCCATTGCAGAATATTTGAAGGGAGGGAAAGATTAGGGTGATGGCCTAATCTGATGGCCTTCCAGCCTCAAATGCTTGTAGATCATCACCAAAGATAAATAATGAAAATACCTCTGGAAACATGCAAAACCGGTCAGCAATTATAAGAAGGGGTTGATTGCTGAATGTATAAAACTTTTTCCACTGTTTATTGAGAATGTTTTAAAACAAATTATATACATCTTTTACGTTATTTCATCTTTTGAGTGGTGCCTGTCTCAAATGTATTGGTTTTGAGAAAATAATAAAAAATCCAAACCCTCCAGGGGTATGAATAATTATTATATGGACTTAACTGTGTTCAAACTACAAGAATTAAGGCCTGAATGCGAAACAGAAATTGCATACGCCATACACTGTCTCCATCTGATCGCTCAGACATTTCAAAACCAATGTAAACTGCTGGCATTCATTGCATCCCTCACCAGTAATCTATAAATATTTGGTCAGATCAGTTTCTAAAGGGCCACTGCAATATGTATCCACGTTCATTTCACCACTAAAGGAGAGGACTGGTACTCAGTTCGATTACGGCTGCTCACAAATGTTTCAGAACGTTGCATTAGCAAACACACAAAGGCTAAAAACCCTGCTGCTATATAGTCTTGATCAGTCTCCTTTCTCCTTCTTCAAGATGGACAACATGAATTTTGAAATACAGGATCAAGAACAGAAAATTACTCTTCTGTAAATACCTCCACTTGTTTTTTGACGAGTTTTGTTAAATTCAGTGAACAAGTTGATATCATGCAAAATGCTATAAAAGTTTAGAAACAACAGGTAAAAATGAATAATTACAATTTTCCCCTATATAACTGTTTTGTATAAAATGAATAAGAAAACACATGTTCCTGGATATTTTATGTACCGCGGTAGAGGGATACAGTACTACAGTAATGTTATTGATGTGCTATTTGGGGGATTTTTCTGACACACCATAGTGTGAAAGTCTGTGGGGATTAATGTCTTTTAGCCTCTGTATGAAAATCAGTAAAAAAGGTCACAAATGCAGTCTGACAGCCGCTTCTGATCCATCGGAAGAAATGACGCTATTTTTCCTGATATATACTAAAATATGTCACACTCTAGCTATAGCGTCTTATCTATCATGAGGTTCAACACGTTTCTCAGCATTTTTAACTGATTGTAGATTTTTTTTGAAGAAAGAAAATCTCCCTCTGGATAGTAGTTGGAGTCCATCCAAAATGCTGACAGGAAACATGAGTAATCTCCGCGTCTCATGTCACAGCAAACAGATGCATTTCTCAGTGGACAAAAAGAGGAACCGAGCCAACAGAAGAGGATCAACAAAAAAAAAAAAAAGAAGAAAGACTGGCAGTTATTATTATTAAACTCTTGCCCACTGGGAGGAGAGTGAAAACATGTTTTCTCTCGAGAAAAGCACTCACTGCTGTACTTTCAACAAAGAAGTGCTCTGCAGCTCCAGTATGTCTAATGCTGTGACTTTCTGCGCAAACATCTTTAGGAGGCACAGCTGGAAACTGGTGTCACACCGAAAACTTTCCACAGCTGCTGCTGACGTTGGTGTCGGCAGCACAATGGAGTCCACCGAAAAAACATATCTCCTGTGATCATATACAGTGTTTATTAGCTGGAAAAGACACGGTTACGGTGATTATGGACAAGCACATTTCTAAAAAGGATGAAGGAAACTGTATGATGGTGTTATCAATTATTCACTTACACCAGGCAGCAACAAATTTCCGACTTGGAACCAGTTCCCGCAAAGAGTAGAGAGAGTCCTTGGTGTGAAGTCACACTGCCTGCTTTCTCTCTGCATGCCATTTCATGCTATGTTGTCCTGAGGAACGACAAACTGTCCTCAACTTTTATTCTAATCGCGTTCACTCCTATTTAGTCAATACAACGATTTCTATTAGATTACAGTTAGTTGCAAAACACATCTTCAGGAACTTTTTCACATTTTGTGATGTAACCACAACCTTTGAAGTCTTTCAATGATGTTACAACCACAAGCTTTCAATGGGATTTTAAGTGATGGACTAGCAGTGCTTCCTTTGCAGAGCCACTTCTAGCTGCAATAATAGCAGCAAATCTGTTTGCATATGTATCGCCATTTGCATTGTACTTAGCCTAGAAATAATTCATAAATAATACATGGTTCATCATAAAATTATCAAAATATTCTCAGATTTTCATGCATTTGAGATGAACAATATAAGATTCTTAATAAGTTACTGGATGAAATACCTTTCCAACCAAAAATGGTCAACCATTCAATTTCAAGGTAGCTAGTTTAAAAATGAATTAAAAAAAATCATAGTTTATTATGGAATTCCCAAAATATTCTCAGAAATCAATGTTAATGGAATAATATGCATTTATGTCCCCAAATCTAACAATTATTCAAGAACATTTTTTAACGTTGTTCACACAATAAAACCCAAGAATTACCTTTCTAAAATAAGTTATCAAAAATCCAGAGTTCATCATAAATTCCCTAAATATTTCCAGATTACAAAAGTAGAGGGAACAGTATGTATTCATTCAAGAGCATAGATTAAGTGCATTTTCAATTAAAAATTGTTAACCGTGAATTCCATAGTATTTAGCTAAATTAAAAATACATGATTCATCATAAGATTTTTAAATATTCTCAGATTACCATGTCCACAAGAGGTACAACATAATCTTTGTAACATGTCCCTGAATGAAATGCTTTTTCGACCAAAAATTAACTAAGTATTTACATAGATTTAAAAAATCATAAACAATTCATAGCTTATTATTAAATTCCCAAAGGATTCTCAGATAACCATGGAATATTATGCATTAGTTACTATGTCCCTAAATTTAATCACTGTCCTATAAATGTAAACCATCAGTTGATCAATATTAGCAACAATGACCAAAATAATAAAATAAATAAATCCCTTAAAATCCAAAGTTTTCAGATGAAGTACTTACAAATGACCTCCTTTATGTAAAGAATATACCTAAATCTCTTTAGGCAACTTGCTAATTTTTAACATCAACATAGAATAATTATGAGAAATATAGATTAGAATCTATATATATCAATTTATTTTACCTAAAGAGGCAGTCCCAATCATACAATATTTATTGGGGCTCATGACCATAGTCTTAGGTAGTGTGCAAAAATGTCACAGCTAGCTGCTAACTGTTATCTTACTGGACAATTGTAAGACATTAACATGATCTAAACTCTTCCGCCGTTCTGAATGCATGTTCAGGACAGTTGTCTGGCTGGAAGTTGGACCCCTGCCCCAGTTTTGTCTTTTGCAGGTTTTTCAACAGGATTGTCCTGGATTTAGCTCCATCCATCAAGATGGTTTTATAACCCAACCCTGCTACAAACTTCTCTAAGCCATTATCCATTAGCTGGTCTACTGTGGTCCTTGGTCTTCATGATGCAATTTGTTCACTACTGTTTTGTTACAAACCACTTAGGCCTTACTGAGACAAAACCACACTCAAGTGAACTCTTTTTACTAATTGAAGGAGGAAAAAGTGATAATGACACCCCCAACCCCCTTCCTTCACAAAATAACTTGTTGAGCAAAATGTGGCACATTTTAAACCACTGTGCCGACATATTTAGGTGGAGCATTGCTGACCAGATTGGGGTGAATTGTAATTGCAGATTTGACCAGACGCAGACAGAACAGCAGCGCACCAGCAGTGCATGAGCAGATGAGACGTTCTGGCAGGGAGTGGATGAGTGAGGCAGGAATATGTAGGCAGGGGATCAGGTGGAATGACTTGAGGCTAATTAGTGACAGCAGGTGGATCTGACAATGGTGTTGAGTGGTGGCTGGGAAGTGACTGAACAGAGCGGGGAATGAATGAAAAGTCCAAAAACAAAACCCAAATCACTTAGACTTAGACAACTTTATTGTCACTCATTTTGTATGTACAGAGTGCATACAGAAGAAATTTCGTTGCATACAGCATACAACAATGTAAAGGGATGGCAGGTGGAATAAGGCAGCATTACAATATAAAGTGCAGCAGTGATCAGAATGTAACATTACAGGAGAAAAACGGTGTGCAAGAACATTATACAGAAGAATGTTCAGCCATTGTTAATGTGCAAAAAATAATGGTGCAAAAAGGCAAATGGATAATGAAAGTTCAGCAACATTTGTAGTGCTAAATAAGGATGCAAATGTGATGCAGAGTCCAGTTTAGAGTTTAACAGTTCAACAGTCTGATGGCAACAGGGAAAAAGCTGTTGCAGAACCTGGTCGACCTGCAGTGGATGCTGCGGAACCTCTTTCCAGAGGGCAGCAGGGAGAATAGTCTATGGTGGGGGTGTGAGGGGTCACTGATGATGTTATAGGCTCGGGACATGCAGCGCTGGGATGAGATGTCCTTAATGGAGGGAAGAGGAGCCCTGATGATCCTCTCTGCTGTCCTCACCGCTCTCCTCATGTTCTTCCAGTCGGAGGTGCTGCAGCCTCCACACCACACAGAGAGACAGCTGGCCAGAATGCTCTCTATGGTGCTTCTGTAGAAGGTTGTGAGGATGGGTGGGGGCAGGTGGGCTCTCCTCATCCTTCGCAGGAAGTCCAGGTGCTTCTGTGCCCTCTTCTTTAATCTGGACAGTTTTCTTTTTTTCCTTTAATTTAAAGCTTTGACAGTGTGTAATACAAAGACACCCAGTTAGATTATGCTTTTTTAAATTCTTTTATTGTAAAACACCTAATTTTGAAGCACATTTTAAGGCTGTGAGTTAAAGCATAATTGATGAAAACAGCATGTGGTATCAGACTAAAAATAGAATAGAAGACCTTTGTTGGCTTTATCTCCACATAAAGCCATAACTCAAAGGCATGGACAGTCACTTGGGAGAGCTTAAGTCTAAGCCATCAGGAAGAGGCAGCACTGAGCTCCTGAATGAACCGTAAAGTAGGAGACTTTTGCTTTATACAGACACCAGCACAAAAAGGTGGTGATGCAACATGAAAGCCTCTGCAGCAATCATCATCATCAGTAGTGTTTCTGTCTGCAGTGAAGGAAACAATTTAAGCAGATTTTGAAACCAACTTTGTTCTGTCCATATTGACTGCACAACTACAGACACTGGGAGGCATAATAATGTGGGATTGTGTTTTATCCTGTTTGGTTCCTTAAAAGCTCTTTTCAGAAGTTTATCCCTGAGTCTACATTGATATTCTGTTCTAGTATTAAAGCCAAAAAATAAAGAAAAACTCACTCTCAATATAAATGCTGTTCTGGCTGTCTCTTGCTAAGATCTGCTCTGTGATTCGTGTTTGTCTTGCATTGGGCAGCACCGTGTGGCATCTGGTCAGTAAATAAAAATAAATAAATAAAAAAAAACATTATGTAACCAGCAGAGCCCCTCATGGTCTTGACTCATGAAGAATGAGCAGAAATCTGGGAAAATGTCACATTGGAAATAAATATTTTTTTAAACCAGGGTTGTGTGTTTAACTGTGTGATGTGATATTTTGTTAAATAAACATATTTTTTGATAAAAGTCCACACTTTTAGAATGTACATCTCTATTTTGAATGACTTCAGTGTATTTGAAAATGTCAGAAAATCTCAAAACCTTTAACATAGATGTTTTTATAAACAAAAGCAAAACATGCAGTGGAATGTATGACATGTATTATATATCTAAAAAAGAAAAAAAATGAAGAAATGGGAATACTGACTTGAAGATTTAGCTCTAAAAGCACTGATCGGTTGCCCAAGCCCTTTTTCTGAGAACTTCCTAACCTGTGTGTTGCATGCTGCCTTTATTTTTCAGTTAATACATCAACGACCTACCAGAGCACTGTGATGATGTACAAATACAACTATACGCTGATGACACAGCGTTGTACACACATGCTAAAACTACGCAGCTAGCAGCTGAAAAACTGTCATTACTAAAGCTATAGTAATGATGGAATGGCTTGACCAGTCTTAGTTTTAACATTAACAAGACAAAGGGAATGTTCTTTTCCAAAACAAAGGTAAATAGTCCAGACCTTTTCATCAGGGGTGAAAGGGTTGACATCCATCCATCCATTTTCTGATCCGCTTTATCCCTCATGGGGTCGTGGGGGGCTGGTGCCTATCTCCAGCATTCGAAAGGGTTGACATGTTATCCAAATTTAAATATTTCGGAATCACATTAGACAGTCACCTAGATTTTAAAAACACATATCAAGAACATGACCAAAAAAATAACTTGGCAAGCTTTAGGCATATTAGACCCTGTATTTCGCTTGCTGTTGCTAAGATCTTTTTGCATACTCTAATATTTTATTGATATCGATAATTATCAACAAATTCAAAACATATATTTTAAGTGCAGTCCTGGACATTTTATGCCGTTGCTTGTGTGTTCTGTATCTAAAAAGGTTGCTAACAGCATAAAATGTCCAGGGCTGCACTTAAAATATATGTTTTGAATTTGATGCTTTTCTTTCTATATCGTCCAGCCCTAGTATATCGTTATTGAAATATCGTCCACCCCTAATTTCAAGGGCGTTTCCTCTCTAAATTAAGGCAACATGACCTTACTAAGTATTTTAATGTACTCCAACTGATCAATGAGCCCTGTTATTCGAGAACTAGGTCTAATACCATATTATGAAAAACAACCTAATTCTAGGATACTTAAGCCACCGTGCTGTACAGAGGACAATGGTTTGAATTCAGTGTTTGGGGTTTGTCTGACAACCTATCTGCATCTAATAGACTCATATATAAAATAAAATCTCTCTTTAACAAGTGCAGAAAACAGTCTGCTAATTCTCTTGGATCAGCCAATCTGTTCTTTGGCAGATAGGAACCTCTTTAGCCTTTTTTTCCCCATCAATGGACATGGACATTTTCTAATTAATTCAGATGGTAATAAAGAAAAAAAGGTAGCTCTTTGATCATCCCTGGAGCTGGTCATTGACGATTGACTTTGATCTATTTTAATAGTATTTTTTCACTTTCTTTGACATATTTATGTTTCTGTTTTCCATTTTAAAGCCATTTCAAATAATTTTAGCAAATGGGACGGTCATTTTCCGCACTTATTCCCATGTTTCCCCTCCAATCACAGTTTCAATCGAAGCACTGATATCACTCACTTTAGTCAGATTTTTATAGAGCAATCATGCAGGTATTTTTGCTTTCTGCCTCATTAAATGAAGCTCAGATCTTTGATACAAGTTTTTCTTTTTGCTATTTTGATCAATAATCCTGTCCCACAGAATCACTGTAAAATATCAGCAAAATTCTGAGATCTTAAACAAACAATCTTAAGTGAACAAGAACATGAAAATATACTAAGAAACTAATAGACAAGAGATTAAGTAAAATGGCTACGGCTACAGAACATGAAAAACTGGGAAATGAAGAAAACCGAGACATTAACCTAACCCTAAAAACTCAAACACCCAAGGATGAAAACACATGTTGCTCTTTCTTTCTTTCTGATGTTTTCTCTTGAAGTCATTTTGCACTATTAGGTACAGTTTATTGAGAAGTCTGTGAAAGTAAAAAAAAAAAAAAAAGGAAACTACAAAATGTCTCGGCTGCCAGCATAGTTTTAGATTATTACCATTGAAATCACACCAATAGACATTATTTAATTTCTTTAGTTTTAAATGTAGTATTTTGTATTTAAATCACAGTAGCTCATTGAAATTATGAAATTTAAGAGTTAAGCAAATGCTGAATCAGATGTTCATAAAGTACAAATGAAAGTTTGTTTGCAATTACCATTAAATTAACAGGATCTTACCTGTTAAAATCTGTTTTTAGGTAAAGGCTTTTAAAATCTTATGTCCAAAACCTTACTCTGCCGTGCGGTAAACTATTCAGTCTTCATGAGAATGTGTTTATACCAGGTTGAGATCAGGGCTGAATTCCTCATATCCTATCCATAACCTATTTCTATGAATTATTTGAAAAAATGAAGAGAGTTTATGTGTACATTCGTTTAAAGCGCAACTCAAGTTGGGTTCATTATATGAAATGAGGTTGTTTAATCTTTTCAGATACAAACACAACTGCCCACTGGTCAGACAAAATCTAACCAAAAGCAATTGCTTTATGTAACATCCTGATTCCTTCCCCCATAAGAGTATATTAATACATCTTCTTAGTGGTGCTTCTGTTTCACTCTGACCTTACTCCTACTCAGGATCTCTAATATGCACTAATGGTAATTTGCAATTTCTTATGGCCAAATAACAGGAAAACACAACAATGTCTCAGTAAGCAGCAAAAAATATTGTAGAACTAGGGTTTGTGTTGGGATAAGGGTTTGTTCTTCTCAGTTTTGGGAAGTTTCCTTAATTGTTTTGATTTAATTTTTCTCAGTAATGCAGTTGTATTTATTTTTTCTGACCATTAAATACTGTTTGAGTTTTATTCTAAAATGGTAGGTAAAATTATGTTAAACATAATTGAGGATTTACACAAGTTTTCTACACAAAATATTCGGAAAAACACTCTGTAAAATCACCATTTGCTGCACTGTATGAAGTCTATAGGAATGCGTTTCTAGCAGCTTTGGACATCTATATAGTGATCTAGGTAAAAAGCATAGAAAACAATGTTTTCCAATCAGGGTTGTTTTTGGCTGCTGTTTTAGTTTTAGTCTTACTCTTAAGGTACATTCACACCAAACGCGAACCAGGCGAATTTTCCGCTTTGATTGCCTGCCTCTGGTTTGCAGACATTTCACATCTCTCTCGCAAACAGTTTGCGTTAACAACGCGCGGACCAGGCAGCCCATTTTCCCCCAGCCTACTTCACCGCTTCATCACAGGAGCGTCTATCCACTTGCCGCTTCCTCTTGTGGCAAAGATAGATTTTACCAACCGAGTCACGGTGCTGTATGTAATCTGGAAAGCCAAACAACCCTGGGTCCACCAGATCCTCCACAGATGGACCTGGTTTGGCGAGTACCACCACCTGTAGCTGCGTCTGGATGATGGTCGCTTCCAGCTGTATTTCCGTCTTTCCAGAACCCAGTATGAGGAGCTGCTGGCACGTGTCAGAGGATGAATCTCACCTACGGGACACAAACTACAGGCGTCTTCGGCCACTAAATCCAAAAAATGTTCAGTAGAAATATAGCCTAATTGTACTTTCTAAATAAGTAACACATAAGAAAATTTAAATTAAATTGCTCTTGAATAAATGGACGGTAGGACCTTTAACATGACCCAAATTGACAGAAAAGTTCAGACCCTTGAACTCAAGCGGAATTTCATTTGTGCGTCTACTGCGCTGTTCGCAGTTTCGCTTTGCTCTGTTCGCCCAGTTTGTGTCGTTTGTGTCGCTTGAAGCGCTTTGTTTTCATTTGCTCCTGAATGTACCTCTACATAGGGCTAACATGTGAATCACTTACACTGTTCGCCTTGTTCTCGTTGGTTGCCCAAGAGTTGTAACTGCAACCAAGCATTCTTAAAACTGTGTTTTAACAATAGTTTTGCTACTCATCCATAGAGAATGCACAACTAATATCTATCCTATCAAGAGATTAACCCACCCGAGCAGAGGATCTATGCAGCTCCTCAAGAGTTACTATGGGCACGATGGCTGATTCTTTCATTAATGCTCTCCTTTCTAAAGCTTGGGATGCCTTTTTATAACTCAATCCATCCTTTCCATGACTTTCTTGCGGACCTTACAGACCTATTTGGTCTCCATGATGCTGTTTGTTCACTGATGTTCTTTAACCTTCCCCTGAGGCCTTCACAGAAGAGCTGAGATACATATAGCTGTACACATGCGGCATTTAAATGTCACGTCCAAAGGCAATACTTCCCCTTGACTTTATTTAGAAATATCTGAATAGAAGTACACACAACACTTTTCGATATTTATTTGGAGAAAATTCTGAAATCCATGTAATATTTACCTTCAGCTTTATAAAATACACTGAGGTTTCTAGTTGTAACATGACAAAAAGGGGTGTGAATATGTTTGGAATACACTACATCGGCAATAGGCCTATATATAATTCTTAATTAAAAACAATTATGAACAAAAATCTTTATTTCTATCACATAAACATTGATGTTAACAGAATAAAATAAAATAATAATAAAACATGAAATAAGACCATAATGATAATATGATAAATAACCTTGTCAGCTGATTAAACGAGGCTACGCAATACATGTAAAAATGTACAACAGAAATACAATCTATTATTTCCAGTTTGAAAGGTAGTGGGAGGACGCAAATGTTCATTAGATCCTACCCCTATTTAAGATATTCAGTGTATACTTAACATTCTAGACTGCCAAAATACCCTTTACTTTATCTATCAATAATCAAACCTCTAATGTGCCAAAATAAAAAAAAGAATTCTGTATAAATTCAATAAAGATTCCGCATTACTTGTCTTTTTTGTAGTATTGCAACACTCTACTATATAGGACCTTACAAAAAATATATCACTACTATGCCACTTTACAATATATCGATGTGATAAATCCACTCTGTGTGGTGTCACAAAAAACGTCCAAGGGCCACAACACTACTGACAAATGTTTAAATCCTATCCAGTTGTTATGAGTACAGTAGTTTCTCTCTGCAGAACCACTCCAGTTCAGAGTGAGGCCATGTACTGGAAAATATCTGTGCGCATCAGATGGATCTTAATGTGGTGTCAGTGTCACTGAAGCACCGGCTAAAGTAGACGGGGCATTATGGAGCCAAGGTCTAATGGAGTTTTAATAGATAAATGTTGGAAGGATGTATCTCCGGCTCTTCAATAACAACAGGATGTGAATATCCAGACAATGGTTTTTAAATGGTGATGGATGGGAGCAATTTGTTTCATAAGCACGGATAGGAAGAGTGCTCATAACTGGCACACGGAAAGTAAAAGGACTTAGATAGATTGTGTGGGGTAAAAATGGCAGCAGGAAGAAGAAGCCTCGCCACCTTAACCTAGGTTTTTATCTCTGGTAGAGTTGGTAAAAGTCGAAGCTTATTAGGAAAGCTCCAAGAGACTTTGTTGAGGTGATGAAAAAGGCTTTGTTGGTTGGGGGGGGATTGTTGGAGGCAGCTGGTAGCAGCTGTCGGGTTTGGATTGAGGTGTTGACTTCTCATGTGGTCTGTCAGTGTCTGTCTGCTGACTTTTTCACCCTCAGCACATTGCTTTAATGATGTTGCCATGTTGGGAAGCTCTGAGGCTCTGCCCCCCTACAGAGGACCACTGTCCAAATGATGGATGCATCACAAGGTAATGTGGTGATTAATGACTAGCTACAAAAGAAAATTTAATTTTGAGGTAAAAACAGAAACAAAAACAAATCTTCACCAAAGGCAATACAATTAAAAGGTTAGCAAAACATATTTAAAACCTTTTCACATTCAGTCCGGGGATTAAAAAAAACAAGTCTTTTGGCAAACATGTCTTCTTCAGTGTCCTAGACTGCTGGGAAAAGAGACAGATTTCTTCTAATTTGCATTATTTTTGTCACATGAATGTTTCAAACCACCAAACAAACTTCAATATCGGACAACATTAACCCGAGTAAATAAATACATTTTGTGAACTTATGAGACAAAAGTGTAACTTCCTGAAACTTGTAACTCACGGTATTTCTGGCCTAAAATGAACAATATTTCAGAATACAGAAAATCATACCTACAGTCAAAACTGTTGGTTGTAGTTTGATGACCTGGCTAGCAGCTGTGTGTTACTCTTTCAGGACCTGGCTGACATACAAATTCAAAAATTAAAAGACAGTTGTACTAACTAGATTATAATTCTAAAAAAAAAAGCTTCTGATGTGTGCGTGACCATTCGGGTGTGTAGACGTTGGGAGGAACACCAAGGACAAATAACAAACAGCCATTCAACAGTGATTAGATGGGTACAGGTTCAACATGGTTCAGTGCTTTGCAATTAATTGTTTAAATTGGCCAGAAAATACCCCTGGAGTGTAATTTTTGTTACTTTCCAGAAAGAAAAAACGTATATGTACGTTTGGACATAAAATGAGCATTTGTTTTTTGGAGGTGGATCTCCAGCATGATAACTGGCCACTAGAAGCAGGAGCTGATTGGATTGGTTTTAGTAAGGCAGATGGCTAGGAGGACGTCGCCACAGAGGACCAGATGAAGAAACAAGGAGCATACATCATGCGAGAACACATCTTGATACGTGTCATGCCGGTATGAATATAAGTGAACAGGTATTGAAGAGCAGCAAGGTGCAGTGGATATAGCTGGTTAGCAGACAGACATCAGAGACAGTTTGGAGACAAACTTTAAAAGATTTGCACAAAGTAAGTTTGGAGACAGAAAAGGCACACTTTGAAGGGACAAATGTCCAATATAACTTACCATTAGGTTATTGAGTGTGTCATCTTGTAAGCTGAGATGGTCACCAAAGTGAAGCTAGTTTTAGGTTGGATATCCTATGTCTGAAACAGAAGGACAATGACTAACCTGACAACAGCCAGCTGCATGTATCGCTCCGCCTAGCTCCACTCACATACATCTGGGACACCGCTCCTTGAAAGTGATTTCCCCAACCAAATTTATGGTCTGGCCAATCGGGACGCAGGGCGGGTGTTTCCTGGATGTGACGTAGTGGAGAAGTGACCGTGAGATTCCAGCAACAATGGCGGCTCGCATCGAGGAAGCAAGCGTTAGCATTGATGCTGCTATTTCTTCTGTGTTGTCCAATCTACCTGATATTGTTTCACTAAAAGAACATCAGAGAATGGCTCTGAAGGCTTTTGTTGGTGGAAACCATGTTTTCGCCCTTCTCCCGACCGGATTTGGCAAGTTTTCTTTTCCGGGGCGCGTCCGCGGACGCGCAACGGGGACGCGCAACGGGGACGCGCCCCGGAGCGGTTAGCGGTTAGCGCTAACCATATAAGGAGGCCTATTAGTCCTCAACGCGGTCGGCCCGGGATCGACTCCGACCCGCGGCGCTTTGCCGCCTGTCTTCCCCCCTCTTCCTGTCAGCTCACTGTCAATAAAATGCGTCGCTCTCATCAGCGTCACGGGTTAGCTTCGGTGTGAGTGGTTGAAATAGCACGTCGATAAAGATGACAGACAAGTGGCTTATCCAATCATATGCAAGGAGTTTTGATAAGGCCCAGCCTTCAGTAAAGGCAATTCCTATCGCGGCGTCCCAGATGTATGTGAGTGGAGCTAGGCGGAGCGATACATACAGCTGGCTGTTGTCAGGTTAGACAACGACGCCGTGGGATAGAATTTTTTTTTTTGTATTCAAAGAAGGCTTCTCCTTTTTCTCCTTCTATGGCTACAAGTAAAGAACTAGAAAGTAACGGCGTTCTGGGTTCTCCAGCGTCCTGTTGTAGCTGGCTTTGGCTCAGTTTACGTCAGGCAACTCCGGCCACCAAAACAAGCCCTCTTTGGCAGTTATTGACAAAAATGCTAAAAACAAAGTTTGAAATTAGCAAAAATCGGTTAATGATTTGTAGAAGTGTTTCACTCAATGATATTCCAACAATGTCAATATTTGCAGATTTGCTTTCTTTTCACCTTTAGGGAGGGCAAACCTAAATTCTGCTCTTGATCGGGGAATCCTGAAGGAGAATGCCCGGCCATCAGTACAGAACCTCAGACGGAAGCTCATTTGGTTGATGCAGCAGGACGATGTGTAATGGTTCCTGGTGATAAACCCAATATTCAGCCGTACACAGTGTTACGATTTAAAAGGTTTATTGAAGGGAATGAGTTTTGGCAGGTGAGGCAGCCAAGCAGAACCGGACTCGACCGAATGAATAATGGCTGAAGGTGCAGGCAGGCAGGGACGAGCAGGAGAACAGAAGATGGAGGTAGTGACAGACCAGAACAGGCGATGTGGACCGGGGGAACCACCAGAACGGCTGGAACTCACGGGGAAACAGGCAAAACTGCAGCATGCAGACACAGGCAACAGAAGAATCCAGCAGGCTGAGCACAAAGGATCTGATAGAGGAAGGACACATGAGACGAGATGAGACTGGATGAGAAGACACACTCTGGCAGGGATGAGTTGGCTGAAGCAGGGATATGCAGGCAGGTGAACAGGTGACCAGAGATGACAGTAATTACTGGCAGCAGGTGGAGTTGATGTGGGCTAATTAGCTAAACTAAACTAGACTGAACTGACTGGATAGTGGCTGGTGGCTGAGAGGTGACAGGATGAACACGATGGATATTTTAGAGTCGCTTAAACATTTCTATATCGTTAAATTGCAAACAGGCTGTTGACACTAGAAAACCCAGCAGTTTGCCTGAATTAAATACAATTATCAAGAGTGGCACAGCCAGTTATTAGGTACAGAGTGCAATTACTTGTTTTACACAGGGCCAGGTTGGTTTGGATAGCCTGTTTCTCTTGAAACTACATTTTGCATTTACTCTGGTTATGTTTTCCTAATATTAAGAATTTTTAAATGAAAAGAGAAAGCAAATACATCTGTGAGGAGATGGATACTTTTCTACCAGAACCGTGCTGTTCGCATAATGAAAAGTAGGCATAAACACTTCAGGAAGGAATGAAAGCCCTTAAACATGTGAATTCATCTGCCTGATCCTATGATCTGTCATAAGATCCTTGCTGCTGTGGAGGAAGAAGACTTTTTCTAACTGGGACTTTTTCTCTTGCACATTTTGGCTCAGTACAGACACCAGCTTGCAGAAAGCACTGAGACGCGACAGCACACAAGGTGTAATGTGGTCTGGCAGCATGTTACTGACAGAATTAATGTCAATTAGTGACACCAGAATTGATGAGCCAGCGCCACTTGTCTTTTTAACGTGCAAATACAGCAGTCAAACAAGCTGCTAACAATACCACTACCTGTTGGAGCATTGCAAACCCTTATTGTTTTACAAGCCGTGTGATTGCTTCTTTACGTTCAAAAGTCATAATTCATCACTTTTGCATGAACTGCAGAAAACGTTCATTCAGAGCATAATGATCCAATAAATGTGCTAGTGACATCTAATAGTCCTTCAGTGGATCGACTTAAGATTTGATCACAGCTTCTACTCATCATTGCATCATTTAGATAGTCTTTTGTAATATTTCCATTCAGATTTTAATATCTATTGGTTATTCATTTGCCTGTTTTTTTTTTTTTTATCCTCACATATTCCAAATATTCTCAGTGGGGGTGAGGGCTGGAATCTATATATCACTCTTTGAAGAGAGTCCAAGGAGCCTAATGCAGCCTGGCAAAGGCATCATGGAATTTATGTGCACTATTTGGAAAGAGATATTACTATACCATAACGTTTTGATGACAAGTATATCCTGAATCTTTGATATCCTGAAATAAATCTCAGGGAACTGGACAAGGAAGGAGAAAAGAACAAGTAGTTAGGCCTTAGACCATGTCAAAAAGAAAAGTCCTTTTGAGAGTTGTGCCTTTAAGAAATTAGAAAGAAATATCAAGTATGCACTATTTTGACTTATGCCTATTTCAAAGGTGGGACTAACAGGTTTGGAACCAATCAGATAACTATTGATATGACACAATGTCATAGCATAGATCAAACTCTCCAGTGAACAATATTTTGCCACTTTTGTCTAAAAAAAAAATCAGAGGATACATGGTGTACTCACATGCACTTTCTTAATCTTACAAGGCACCAAGCAACAAATTCTCTATATGTATCTTGACTATTATGGTAGCAGGAAAGCGCTGCTGCATTATGGGTCATTCTGCCGCTGAGATTGATGCATTGTAAAGTCCCGCCTCCCACGCTGTGATTGGTCCGGTCTATTTTGGACCGGGGGAATCGAGCCTTACCAGACTGATTACGCTCCGTGTAATTCAGTCTGGCTGGCCAGGCTAGAAAAAACTGACCAAATGGCCCATAAAACCACCACTCTACTAATTAGGTGACTTCTGACAGCAATCGGTTGCACTGAATTTCGTTTAGGGGCATCAGAATAAAGGAGGCTAAATATAAATGCAGGATACACTTTAAATTTGTTTTTTAATAAAAAAAAAAACATGTATCGTTTTCCTTCTACCTCTTGGTTACACACTATTTTGTGTTGCACGGATTCCAGTAAAATAGATTCAACTTTGTGGCTATGACATGACAATGTGTGAAAAAGTAATAAGGGGTAGAATTTTTTTTTTCAAGGTACCATATTATTTAGGGGACTTGTTAAGAATAAATTAGTGATAATAAATGGACATGGCAATACCGCCCCTGTTTCTTTCCTGTTGTTTTTTTTATGACGTAGTTTATTGCTGTCCTGCTGTGCAAATTTAGAAGAAACCACATCGTTATACCATAATAAAAACTGATTTAATATGGCAGGACAACCAATTACTAAATGAAAATCAAACGAAACAGTAAACTTTGTTTTGAAGCACATTTTAAGCCCTTAAAATCCTTGCGGAAGCAGGCCGAGAAAATGTGACGCTTCCTCCCTTTGTTGCCTTCCTTTTCCTTTTGTCAAAGAGCACTTGACACAGAGGGATTTAAACACACTGGAAAAGATAAAACTTTATTGTTTCTCCCTTTTGTGACAATACAAAGTCAACAAGTGCAATTACAATCTCACTGGAAAAGTTACATTCTATCTAGTGTGAAGTACATAGACAGAACGTGGTGCACATTATGATCATCATCGTCGTCATCTTCACCACCACACCTAGAACAAGTGAGGTATCGACCACTACAAAGCTTTTGTGTACAGGTGGGGATCAAACTGTAAGGCAACTGTTAACATGACAACCTGGAGAGACTGAAACGGATGTGTGCTTCCTTCCCCCCATCTGTTTATTTTTATTTACTTTGTTTTTTTTTTTTATACAGGAAAAAGGCTTGAGCTGATACGATTAACAGTACATCACATCAGGCCAGAGTTAGGACTATTGTCAACGAAACAAAAAAAAAAAAACCCAAAACAAGACAAAAAAAGTCACAAAAACCAAGTAGAAACATTAAAAACAAGTTAGGATTCCTAAAACCTCTCTAGAGGAAATCCATGTAAGACCCTGCTACCACTTATCAGAGGCATATATTGACTTTTTCTTCATTTGAATTCCCTGGGTAAGACAAATGTATTACATAACTGGTGAAAAAAGAAAAAAAGTCATTATACAGTGCCCTGAAATACATAATTTTTTTTCCTTCAGTTAATCCAGATTTGGAGACTAATGTCCTGCTGCACCTGTTAAAACTCTCACCTTCCTGTCTGCTGCTGCGGCTCTTCGCACTTGGAGCGAGTGAGAGTAATTTAAAGCCAGAGCTGAGCTCTGGGCCAATTATGTCGCTTGGACACGTCCTGCCTCCTCTCTGCCCCCTAAAAGTGATGGCACAAGTCTTCTGGGGCACGCGTGCAATTAAACTTCAGCTCCTGAAAGTGGGAATTAAGTTGCTCTCACAGTTCAACAAATTTGAATATTATTGCAGATAACGGGTAACAGATGATGCCGGCCGGCGCTGTTCATTCCCCCCTTAAACTTCATGGAGCACTGAGATTAAAGACTCAATTCCTCTGTCTGGTTTCTTCCTGTCACTAATTCACCAATTTGTTTAAAGCAGTATCTTTGTGTGATTTCCCCTAAAAAAAAAAAAAGGTTTAATTTTTTGTGGATTTGGCCAAGCAGCCGATTCAGAGTTGACCCGAAGTGTTAGCCTTCAGATGATTGTGAAGCTGAATATCATCTTTTAGTCAGACAATTAGGAATCACTGTGGTCTTTCTGTAATTAATATTCTTGGCAGAAACGACTCTAATTTCCCTGTAAGCCATTAAAATGGGAATACTTTGCTGTATTTCTTTGTCCACTGTGGGAGATCATTTATTATGCATAAACTGGATGCAACTGGGTGAACAAATCAACCAAACAAAAAGACAAAGCAGCTGGAGATGTTCCTGCTAGCTTATGATAAAACTCCAGCAAAGCAGTCCCTCTATTAACTGAGCAAAACAGGCGGCAGATTAGCGAATACTCAAATCTGTGTGAAATTACAATAGTAGGCTGTTTAAAGAAAAAAATGTCTTTATTTGCTTGTCAATCCAGAATATTAAATTTACAGTGTGGGGAAAACGTCTTCACACCCCTTGAACTTTTCTTCACCTTTTGCCATGCTGCAACCACAAACTTCAACGTATTTTATTGGAATATAATGTGCTAGAGCAACACAACTCAGCACGTGATTATGAGGTGGCCAGAAGAAGATAAAGCCTCTTCTACTTGCACACCCCTAAATAAAATCCAACGCTCTGGAGTCACGTAATGTGTGTAGTTTAATCTCAGTGTAAATCCAAATGTTCTATGAAGGCCACAGACGTTTGAGGATATTACTGAACGAACAACAACCGGAAGACCACAAAGCCCACAGGTCAGGCATGAAGTCGAAATGGAGAAATTTAAAACGGGGGGAGGTTTTACAACAAAATCAAATGTTTGGACATCCAAAATTAATCAGAGAAGCAGCCAGATCGCCTGTGGTAACTCAGGTGGGAGAATCTGTTGAGAAATCCGCTCTTGGTGTGGCACGGAGAAAGGCATTATTGAAAGAAAGCCAAAATAAGCCCTGTTTGCTGTTTGCCATAGTCTATGCTTAGGGGGAGACGGCACGCATGCATAAGAAGGTTCTGTGGTTATACGAGACCAGAATCTGCTTTTTGGTTTGTTTGGAGGAAAACTAGCACTGAGCATCTCCCACAGAGAAACACGGTGGGGGCGAGATGAGGCTGTGGGGACGCTTTTCTTTAGCAGAGAAAGGGCGGCTGGTCAGAGTTTAATGTGGAGACAGATGTAGCTAAATGCTGTCAAAAGCTACATCTAAATGCAATTAAGAATCTTTGCCGACACGTGAAAATTGATGTTCACAGATATTCTATCCAACCTGACTTGACTTGAGCTATTCTGCAAAGAACGGGTAAACCTTTCAGGCTTATTGTTAAAACGTTTAGCAAAATATGTATTTTCTTCCCCCCTTCTAATTACCTACAACTTTGTGTTGTTCTATCCCATAAAGTCCCATCAAGATACGTTGTAATCTGTGGTTGTGATTATTTTTTATTTTTTTATAGAAGTCGATGAGGCTTGAACATTTTTACAAGGCGTTGTATTCTGGTTTTATAGGCTGTTTGGTAAAACCAATAGTAAGAGGGATATTCACTTTTTTTTTCAGCAAATCAATTGACACAGTGAAAACTGTGATTAGATGCAACCGTCAGCCATAATCGGAGTTTCCTTTTACAAAGTGGTAATAATTTAGTTCCTCCAGAGCTGACGCAGAAATCTCTGGAGATCTGTTTAGGAGTTCATTGCTCTGAAACACTTATCTGTTCTTTTGTCTTCCTTCAGCTTTATACACATGCAGTCTGAACTGAGGTGTCTGGGACTCCCCAGTCAGAACCTTCTGGTTTCATGGCACCAGCTCATCTGATTAGGCTGCTGTACATTATTGCTGACAATCAGGGGGCCTGGATGGATTTTTCTTTTTTTTTATAATGGCTAATTTCTTACTTTTATCTGTTACCCATACAAGATACAGAGGGCTCCTTATAAAGGAGCTTATGGATAATCATTTGCATTATATTGCTAATGAAGCTGCCATACAGCTTTAGATTAACGAAAATATTACACACTAACCTTGAAAGCAACCGGCTGGGGTTGTGGTTGGTCTGAGGGCTTTTCACCAAGCGGATGTTTAACTTGGCATAAAGCTTCCTGCTGCCACAAAGACATCCCTGATCCTCAATAATGTTTTGGGCGAACAGACAGAACCTCTGGATGACTTTATGTCAAGACTATGAACCATCCAAGGATAAACTGTGTGGTGCTGTGTCTTTGTCAGACACCGTGGAGAGAAATCCCTTGTGCCACAGAAGGGAGTAGTTAAACCGTTTTCTTACAGGATGCTGCTTTTCAGCAGGACCGAGGACGCGTTTGTCTGGTTTCAACAAAAAAGAAAACATTCTAAGCGAGATGCTCAGCATCAACCTAAGCTGTTATATGTTCAGAAAGTTAGCCACTCATATAAATTCTCCTACTAGTTCACATAAATAATTCACCAAATAGATAATCCACAACTGTGTCTAACTGCTACTGAACACAAAGTGACACAGCGGTGGGATAAACATTTCATATCTACTGTAGAAAGAGGAGCTTGTTCCTGTAGACTGGCAGGGTTCGGCTTCCAGTTCATCCCGGCTGTGTTTGGGACGCCGCAGGTCGAGCCAGCTGTTTTTTAAGCATCATTAAAAACCCTTTGAGCAGTATAACGTCTCCGTCTCTCCTCTGTTGAGGCTGCAGCATAAGAGTCTTCTTTGAAAAGCTCTTCCTAAAAAAAAAACGTCTTCTGTCAGTCCTCGGGTGTTTGTGCTCGTTACGCAGGGGCAGTAGTCACTACAAACTACTACAGTATGGCCAGGCCGACAGCGGTGATGTATCTGCAGTCCGCACAGAAGGGGTTCTGGGACATCTCCTCTGTACTGTATAAGGAAACAGGTGTTGCTACTCTTCGGTTTGTCCACTCACAGCATCATTCTGTCAAAAAAAAGGAGAAATGAAACATCAATGAGGACGAAATTAATGGATTTAATCTCACATTAGGATTTATGATACAGCGTGGGAAGTAGTTGTTTGATCTCCTGCTATTTAAAGTAGTTTGCTCACATGCACATATGGAATGGCTTATGACTTACTTCCCACTTGCAGTGGTTTTACTGAATGTGAAGAAAAGCAATAGCAAATGAAAAAAAAACACTCTACACCAAGAGTAGAGTTCCCTTGGTCCATGGTAATCTTGGACCTGTCTTTCTGTGTTTTAACCCAGTCACTTTTTTGGCCAATCAATAAAATTTTTATCCCACTGGATCCAAATCTGTGTGTTTTATTTTGTTTCTCTCCTAGATGAAGCCACTGATCGAGGTTCTGCTGCCACATTACAGCCAGGGTACCCAAGCTACTCTGTGAGAAACAGTAAGCCTATTTGCACTGACTCAGCAGGTTTTTTTCACCCGTTGCATGTGTATATATATACTCATATATGTACAGTCATATTCAATGAATTAGAATATGCATTTGCTTGTTTGTGAGATTAAAAGTACCTTTAAAAAAACACAACCTTTAAGCCAGTATTAAACACACGTTTCATTAAGCCCCCATTTCTGAAGGAAAATGCTGCTATTTTTTATTGGTCTGGTGCAATATTCTAATATTAAATGATGTGTTTTTATTAGCTGGAGGTAATAATACTACTACTAATTAATAACTAATAAATTAATAATTACCAGAAATGAAAGCTTTAAAACATCATCAGTCTGTGTTAATCTATAATGTGTTTATTGAATTGAGTTGCTGAAATTAATTAGATTTTTAATAATGCTCTAATTTATTGAATATGACCTTTATATACTTACAGATATTTATGTAAAAAACAAAGCAAAATAAAAAAAGCCGATCTCTTGTTCATGCTGGCCCCTGTTCCCCAGAAAAACGTATATATATCTTGTGTTGGTATACACTGTAGCTGCTCTTGCCGCTTGTCCTTTTTTTCACAAAGCGAGTTTTGGAACCCAAAATCAAATTCCTCATTTGTACCCACGATCTTGATGAATAATGTTGATCCTGAGTAACTCGATGGCCTCGGTTTTTCTTTAACACAGAACTCTTGATCCAGTTCTTTTGGGTTTCTGGCGTGTCTGCACCCTCACTGAGCCGAGTTCTGCTGGATGTTTCTTCCCACTGTCGCCACGTGCGTGATCAGGATAAGGGAGTGGTGCAAAGTAAAAGACTTGGTTGGACTTTATTTGACAGATAAATTCTAACACGTAGGATTATAAACTCAGTTTGGTTTCATCGTATCATAACAAGGATAAAAAAACAACAACACTGGAATATATGTAGGCCTGATAGAATGTGAGTTGGTTAATGTCTTAGCATTGTTTTGATTGTGTGTTTCTGGATATTAATTTTACATGTTTTTCTGTAAAGATGCTTGATTTGAACATTTGTTTTCCAATGGCCCTGGATAAAAAAAACCCTGAGCGGAACTGAATTGCTGTGCATCAGACTTCACCGCAATGACGAGCCAGTGGATAGAACCATGCGCAGTAAAATCGTGTATCTGAACCTTCTTCCCTCATCATGAAGATGGGTCATGGATAGGTCTTCCAGCATGAAACCCACTCCAAATCATACCACCACCAAAGGAATGGCAAGCCTCAGTCCAACAAGAAATCTGTAGGAGGGAGCTGGAGCTTTGAGTTGCCAAGCAGCTGCTAACAAAGTCTTACTGCCAAGCAACATTTCCACAGTGAGTACCAAGTCATGTGGGATCAACATTTTATTTCACTCAATGACATGTACATTATTTTTTTGATGTTTTTAAATGGATTTTTTAATGATGTTCTGTCTCTCCACATTTAAATGAAGCTGCCACAAAAAGTAGAGACTGATCATTTATTTGTGGGCGAGCAAACCCACAAAATCAGCAGCTGATTAAATAATCACACCCCATCTTGGGCAACCACAGGATTCTGTTGCTGGTTTTAGTGCACTTTCAGACTGTCATCACAACAAAGGGAGGCGAATCAACAGTACCCGCTGCCGTTGACTCTGAGGCCTTCGCAGGTGTAACATGCTGGCCTTACTAGTGAAGGCGGACAGCCCTGCTTTAATTCTCTCCACAAAAACAAAGCGTTTGGCTGTGGAAATGCACCAAAGCAGCTGACAGGATGATTACACGTTGCTGCCCTCGCTACTCTTCCCCAGAAAGACTAATCAGTTAAAGTAATCACATGGGATGGCTGATGATAAAACATTTAATTAACATTTTCAAATTAAATTGCTAATTTAAATGCAAATCAATTTCATTAAATAATGCGAAAATCTACCCAAGTTAAAGAGTTTTTAAATGGTCACAGTGATTCCACATGTTTCACAGCTTTGGGCTGGCAAGCTGTCGACGATGACTTCCGTTCACAAACATAGTCACCATGCAGAAATGGTCACAAAGCAATGCGGCTGGTAATACAGAGAAGAATGTGCATTTTGTTCTGTAAAAATCTCAGATGCCTATTAAATGTTATTGTATGTCTGATTTCTGAAACATAACTAAACAATCATTCAGCTCATAGCTGCTTTAGCATAAATTCAGAATACCTTCCAAGTCAGGTGGCATCATGAATTCATACCTGTGGAAAATAATCTATAAACTGGCTGGTGGGTATTTCAAAACTGATATGTGTTAATCTTTTGCTACAATGGCGTGGCCAGCATTTGAAAGGCTAAAATATACTCATTTTCTGTTTTATGCTGCTGTATGATGTTCCAGTACCATGGCCTAAGAGAAAAATAGAACAGAAAGAGAAAATCAATAGGATCTGTAAATCTTGCTTCTCTAATCTCTAAAACTTAACCGATGTTCTGGCCAAATATCATCAATGTGGACATGGAAGCGATAAAGACACCCAGTGCCTCCAGTCATCAGTACCTGTGAGGCCACCATAACCCCGGCAAACACGACGGATCAGATATTCTGCCTTGGGGAAGTAGAGATACCTCTTGAACGTTTTACATTTTTGTCACACCTCAACCACAAACCTCATTGTATTTTAACAAGATTTTAAAGGACACGCCGAGAGAAATGTGAAAGAAAAGCATTAAAAGCCCCATTTGCGATTCACCACGAGTCATTTAGAGTTAAAATCTTCTCTGGTCAGATGTGTGGAGACTGCACATGACCCTGAACATGTCATCCCTACTGGTGGCCGGATCATGATGTTTGGATACTTTTCTTCAAGCTTTTCAAGGTTGATGGGAAGATGGATGGAACAAAATGCTGGACTATCTGCAAGAAAACCTGTATGAGGCTGCGCAACACTTGAGACTAAAGTAGATGCTTAACTACCAGCAGGACAACGATGACTTTAAATCAAGGGTCTCACACTCCAGTCTTCAGGAGCAAAGCTTCTGCACCTTTTAGATCATATGCTCCTGGTTCCAGGAAACCTGAATCAAATGAATTGCTCCTGACCAGACCTCGGCTCCTCCACGTCGAGAGGAGCCAGTTGAGGTGACTTGGGCATCTGGTTAGGATGCCTCCTGGACGCCTCCCTGGTGAGGTGTTCCGTGTTGGAGCAGGGCGGTATAAAAGTTGGAGATCCTGTCCTAAATATGCATCCAGAGCTACAGCTGAATGGTTTGGATCAAAGCATATTCGTGTGTGAAAATGGCTCCCACTCAAAGCCTAGCAGTAAAATGTGGTTCCATGTAATATTGACTCAAGTGCTTGAATGCAAATGCATGCCACACTTGTCAGATAGCTTTATATTTTGGTAAAAAAAAAAAAATCTTGAAAAGCATGTATATTTTTCCTTCTTCCCGTCAGGTGAATTCCCAATAAAATCCTGATTAAATAAATAGAATCTTGTGGTTGTAGCATGGCAAAATGTGAGAATGCTTAGAGGGTTTGTATACTTTGGAAGGCAGTCTATTGTAAATGCCCCATTGTCAAAGAAGGCAGAGATAGCAGCCAATAATTGTAATTCAAAATAAAATAAGGTGAATGAAATCAGCTGATCATATTCTGGAGTACCTAAGCAAATGTGTTCGAGAAAATATATCTAATTCATCAAGTAATGTTCAATACATTATAGGTCAGCTTTATGAAAAGTAAGGAAAAAGAATGCATACATTTATCTAAAGTCATCTGCATGACTAAATTGGCACATTTAAATTGCACGATAACAACTCAGCGACATGCAAGAGACCCAGCTGAGTCCTCACAGTTAGCAAGACTCCAAGATGCACAAGCAGAGGAGATCTTGTTGGATGTGCAGTCAAGGTAATTTCAAACAGACTGAAAGCGGATAACAAGCAGATAACTAACGGTGCTTTTTACTCCCCTCAAAGCCATTTTATTGCTCAGAGGGCAAAGGCCTGCATCATTAAATTCCTCAGTCGATACAGAGACGGTTTGGTTCCTCCTGAACGACACAGAGAGGCTTTTACTTCATGGCTGACACAGTCTAAGCTTACAGCGAGCACTCTTTGAGGCTCGTAGTCAACATATTTCTTCATATGAAAAAAAAAAGGATTGGTTTGAAATTGAGCTCAGAGTCAGAGAACAGAAAAACCCAATAAAACAGGGCAGCTTTGCTTTTCAGAACGCAATTAGATTTACAGGGATGTTTGAGGAGTCTGGAAGTCTCGTCAGGACTCCAAGCCCACCACGGTTCCATGAACCACTTCCACCAAACCGTCCACCAATATGTCCTGCTTATAATAACAGAGCCACATGGACACTGGACTGAGAACAATAAGCTCTCCACTTTCCTCAAATTTGGCTCTTTATCTATTTTGTGAGGAATTCAGTTTTTTTTCCAGAACTTTTCAGTTTTCTGACCCGCTTAATCCCTCATGGGGTCGCGGGGTTGCTGGTGCCTATCTCCAGCATTTACTGGGCAAGGCAGGGCAACACAGAGACAAACAACCATTCACACCTAAGGACAATTTAGAGAGACCAACTAACCTAACAGTCATGTTTTTGGACTGTGGCAGGAAGCCGGAGTACCTGGAGAGAACCCACGCATGCACAGGGAGAACATGCAAACTCCTTGCAGAAAGACCCAGGGTTGGATTTGAACCCACAACCTTCTTGCTGCAAGACAACACCGCTGCACCACTGTGTAGCCCTAGGTCAAAACCAGTGAAGCTAAATTATTTAAACTATCAAAAAGGTAATTTATTTTAGCAATTCAATAAAAACGCCTGACACTCACCTGTCGTATAGATTCATTATACACAGAGTAATATTTCAGGTGCTTTTATTTTCTGTTCATTTAGAAGAACTCTGATTTTCAGCCTTTTTTCACTCTTTCTCTAGATTCTCTGGGGCTTTGGTTTGCAAATGTTTATATCATGTATCGAGAAGACAGATGGTTTGCGAGAGAAGTGAAAGAAGCAATCTACATTAAAGGATAAAAACCCAACATTAAACAGGTTCCATCTTTCCAACACCTACAGTGCAGCTTTGACTTTTTTATCCAGCACTGTTGAACTGTCATTCCCACTGTGTAACCAAAACAGCTCACATGTTGGCATCGATGGGCAGATGTTTGGACCCTCGGGTGACAATTACGCAAACATTGAGCTGGATGGATGGCAGACTCAGGCCCTACACCTGTGATTGTTCTGACTACAGCTTATAAACCCGAACCTTCCAACCCACGATCAGAAACCGAGGTCGTTTGGATGAGAGGTGAAACATCTTCAGGAAGCGGGGTGCCAATTGCCTCCTATTTAGGCACTTTGAATTTCCAAATGAAACACTTTACTTTTTTGCTGTCTTTGCATTTTATGCTGACATTTGATAGACACCTTTTTTAAGTGGTTCTAAACACAAAGCATAATCTCCCCTAGGGCACCAAAATGACTCTGGCCATGGCATCACAATTCACTGTTTAAAAAGTCACTTGTATTGGTTCTATATACATTTCTGAGAAACTGGGTTTTCATTAGCCCGAAGCTCCATACACTATATGGGTTTCACTTATGGAATTGAATTACTGAAATAGATCACATTTTTAACTATTTCTAATCTACCGAGGTGCAAATCTGTACAGGCCAAAGTGAAACACTAAATAGTGCAACTTGAAAACATATTCCCACATGTTTTCATTACTGCTGAAGCTCATTGTAACATTTCAAAAGCCCCAAACCTGCTCGCCTGCTCCTTCTCTTCAACAGAGCTCTGTGTCCGTCTGCCTTTTGTAGCATCTCTGATGTTAATTAACTCACCACATGGAGAGCTGCATTAATTGGACAAGGTCTTGGCGTGCTGCTCTGTGGACAGGCAGGCCGGGGATAATAGTATGACGCCCTGTTCCATTATTATCACAGAAAACCAACCAGCGGGTTCAAAGACGGACGCGAATGTGCAGGAGACAGAGCAAGGCTTTGATCACGCTCTGAAAAAAAAAAAAACGGAGGCAGAACGTTGTTTCAGCCTCCTGAGTCCGAGCCCGCCGTTGCTCGGCGTCATTTCCTGCAGAGCGGGCGTTGACGTGCAGCTGTTAGGAGAGCTTAAGGTGATGTAACACCACCCAACTGATGGTGATGGCGCTCGCACCTCGCTACACCCCGATGGTAACGCTGAGTCACAGAGGACCTGGCTGCGAGGAGCCGTGTTACGACGCCCGGTGAGTCAGGTGCGCGCCGAATGTGGCCACAGATGCCATCTCACATAGACCGGCCTCCATATGGCGCAGCTCAGCTGGCCCGCCGAGCACACAGCCCAGATCGAGTGGGCGGACACCGCAGCTTCTCAGCGCAGAGTGACTTATCAGTCGCCAAGGGATTCAATATGGAGCTCTGGCAGATTTTGCAGCGGTGTCATTTAATGTTGCCCAACATCTTATTCCCCTCCGTTTGTTTTTCTGTGACTGTCCTGGCAGATGCTCAGATTTAATGAAACCAATAATGACTCATGCGGTTTTCTGCCACAAAACATGAGCAAATAAAAACCTCTTATATATCTTTATCTTACCACTCAGATACTTTTTTTGCAGCATGCATTGAATCCAGCTAGACTTAAATGTCAGCAGCTGATCAGATCGTTTGTGCAGATTTTCAGAGTGGGTGCACTACAAAGGGAATATCAGATGGGGTTTCATCAAGTATAGAAGACTCTCAGTGCAAGCTTCTTTAAGTTTTTTCGGTTTTGAGAAACCCAGATGGAGATTATGTTCACTAGTACCTGAGACCATGCCCCCCCGAACCAATACTTTTCAGTATTGATTAAGTTGCCAAGAGGCTGGAGGATCTGCAGAGATCTACAAGCCGTGTAGAGGGCACATCAAACAAGGGGAATGACGTGCTCTGGTCAGATGAGACTAAAACGTGTTCAGCAGGGACAGGGAAGCTGGTCAAAGCTGATGGGAAGATGGAGAATAAAGCTATGCTGAAGGCAAGCCTGGAAGAATATCTGTTAGAGGCTGTAAAAGACTTGAGACTGGGGCAGGAGTTCACCGCCTTTAAGGAGGATAACCCAAAACATACGGCCAGACTACAACTAAATGTTCAATATCAAAGCATTTTCATTTGTTAAGTGGCCTATGTAATCAGAGTCAAGACTTCAATCCAGTTGAGAATCTGAGGCAAGACTTGGAAATCGTTGTTCACACACACACACTCCATCCAATCTGACTGAGCTTGGACTACTTTCCAAAGAATAATGTGCAGAAATCTCTAAACAAGCAAAACTGAAAGACGCACAGGTAACCGCATTAACAGGTGATTCAACAAAGCATTGACACAGGAGGACTATTTACAACAGTATGCCACATTTTTTAGTATGTTGTATGTTTAAAAAAAAACATTTTAATCATGAATCAATTTCCTTCCACGTCACAATTATGCACTACTTTGTATTTCTCTATCGCAGAAAACCACAATAATATTCATGGAAGTTTGTGGTTGTTTTGTGAAAATAAGAGAAGATTTTTAAAGAATCTAAAAACTTTTGTAAAACATTGTCTTGGGTTGCAACACTCCTTTGCACCTAATGGTAACAGAACATGAAATGAGTCTGAGGACATCAAAAAAAGGCCTAACTTTTTATATTTTTCACACGTTGGTGATTTGATAATTATCCAACATATTCTATATTCAGGTTTTTTTTTATCTTTCCATTCTGAGAGGTACAAACTGCCTTGACTGAGAATCTTTAGTTTCTGACATCCATCTTGCTTTCCAGACTAGAATAGACTAATCAAACTAGCTGCACTGATTGTGAGGGTTAGCCACAGGAGTTTCACTGGCCATGCTGTATGCTAATTCAGAAGAAAAAATCAGATGCAAGCTTTGGGAAAAAAAAAATCAATCATCAGCTCGGATGTTGTTGCCATTAGGCCTCCCATTACCCTGAGAGTAAACAGGCAATTTCCTCTTTGCAAAGAGCCACTGCAGTGCTCCAATACAGTGAAGATAAACCACAATCTCGGGTGGACCCAATATTTTCTTCTTGAACATAATTTGTTGAAGAGGGAGAATTAAGTTTTCTATATTTGCTCAATCTGAAGTGAATTGTGAATAGGGGACTTTAATAAATGGTATCCATGGAGAGAAGGTAATAACGCTTTCTCAGGCCGCCTACACTGAAACCCCCAGCAGATCTGCGGCAGTATAAACCAGGCTGCTCACGTAGCAAAATGGAGAGCGATATTCCCATTACTGAATGCCAAGCTGCTTTTTCTCTGCGCTTGTGGAGGAACCAGCGGATACTTTGACTTGCCGCCTGGGTTGCTCTGCTGCTCTGGTAACCATCCGTACAGGATGCCCAAGTTTCCGTGCGACCGAGTTGTTTTTAGACGCTGCTACGCCACTTTCGGGACTTGACCTGATCTATGTTTATTTCCATTTGGCCGTCAGATGTTAAACCAAGTGGACCCAGTTCTCTGCACCTTTTACCCTTCCTCCTCTCCTGTGGGGAAAAGATCTGCGTCCCCACAATTATAACACGGGGCCGCCTGATGATGCACGGCGTGGGCATCATGCGCTGCAGCACGCTGTCACCCGTTTTGGTTACTTAACACTTTTAAGAAGAAGCGCGAGCATTATCGGCATTCACAGGAGTGCTTAAATGTGTGAAACTGCAAACAGGCTCTTCTAATCTTGTCCCAGAAACTGGATTTAGCTCCAAGCATCTGTCACGTTGTTTTACTGATTGTGCAAGAACCGTTTTAGGCTTTGGTAAGTGCTGGCCTGTTTATTTAAAAAAAACAAAACTATTTTTATCGAAAAACATTTTGTACAAGATATGACATCGCTCTCGAACAAGTTGCTAATTGACTTTTTTTTAGACTCCTGAAGTATGCATCTGCCTTGAAAAATAGCTTACATCATATAAAGCTTTCCAGATTTATTACATTGTGTACTTTATTGACATTTTACTTGATAGACCAAGAAAAAGCAGTATATAAATATGTTTAAAATAACGAATGGTTTTCACATGTTTTTGTAAATAAAAGTACTGTTTATATCAGCCTCTTTCACCCTGATACCTCTTTAATAAAACACAGTCAGACCAAATGTCTTCAGAAGTTCACCTAATTTGTACAACAGTTCATTAGTGTGCAACTTCATAAATATTGTATAGATCAAGCTGTCCTGTGAAGGCCTCTAAGGATTGTTAAAAACTTTATCAAACATAGTGAAGACTAATAACCAAACTAGACAGGTGTAGACAAGTCTAAAGCAAGATTAGATTATAAAAAGTTTCAACTTTCTTAACCTATTACAGAACACTTCACAATCCATCCCCCCCAAATGAAAAGAGTATGGCAAATAGGATAAACCTAAGCCATGGCCATCCACCTAAAATGGGGGCTGGGAACTAAAGGTATGTGGGAGCCTTTAGTTCCCTTTGGTTCCATGAAACTAGCTTGATTAAAAACAAAAACAAAACAAACAAAAATCTACAAACGTGCATGATATCACCAGCCTTACTTTGGATTAATTGACAGCCAGAGGCAGTCATGGAGTGACTATGTGGGTATTGTGGGGTTGCTGTTCTTCAGCACCGTCAAGGATGCTGGTCAGAGTTGACTGGAACACGAGCTAAATACAAGGCATAAAAAAACTGTGAGAGGTTTAGAAAGGCTTGCAATGGAGTGGAGGTTCACCATCCAGCAGCACAGATATCCTAAACATACAGCCAGGGCTCAGATTGAAAAATTTAGGGGACCCAGGGTGACATTGGGTCCACTAACAAGCAAGTACAGTGTTCATAAACAAGAGACTGTTGGAGAATTAATTTCCAACAGCAGAATGAATTTACGTCTTAATTCATTTGTTTTTAATCTTCATAAAAGTACAAATGAGTCTGGGTTCTTATGGGTTAAACTTTAACCCATAAGAACACACATAAGTATTCTTTAACAGTTAAAGCATATTTATGAGCTAGAAAGGTCAAGTCAAAGTCCAGACCTAAATTCTAGTTGGGGGTCTCTGCAATTTCTAGAATTAATGGAACCATAAATTCTGCTTCTCTACCCAAAAATCCCGAAGAAGGCCAGCAGTTTGTGACCTTAGTCTGGAAAATTGCAGTTCAGAGAGGCTCTCCGTGCAACGTGACAGAGTCTGAGCTTTTTGTAAACAAAAAAGATCCCCAAAGAAACATACACTAAAAGATCTGCAAGTGTAATTGCAGTAAAATGTAGTTCTTCAAATTGACTTAAGGGGCTAAATACAATTATAGGCAACACTTTTCAGGTTTACTTTGTAACACATAATGAAAAGCATAATTTTCCTTGCACTTTACAATTACACACTGCTTTGTGTTGATATGTTTGCAATAAACCCTATTAAAATGCATTAAAATTCAAATGTTTTATTAAGACATAATGTGGAACAGTTCAAGGTGTATGAATACTTTTGCAAGGTACCATGGTTAACAATTTTAAGGCTCCTTTAATTTGCTTCATTTCCAAACCTTAACATAATCTGCCTAAAAGCTGGCACACAGACATTAGAGAGGAGCCTAGCCAGGCTAGGATTGATGAGTCCCATCATACCGAACAGACTTCATGTCTAATGAGGAAGCTCTATGGATTTGTTGAGTCTAAGTTAACCACATTTCCACCAGCAGAGCGGTCTCCTGATCCCCTCTCCAGCATCCTCACTCCTCCGTCTCCGGGTCCGCACAGTCTGCACCGTTTCTCGAAGTCATTTGTCAAACCTATGCAACATTAAATTATCATGGCCCAAGAGACATGTCTACCTTTAGGAAGAGACTGAACTCCAGTCAGAGAGATATGGGTGCGCAGCGTCTCAGACAAGAGACCTGAATGAAAAATTGACTGCGCAAAGGAGGATGTTTGTTCAGGCTGCGCTCTGCGATTCTGCAGCTTTATCATCAAAGTTTCAACAATGTCTGGCAAAAGAGGAGGAGATCCCTACAGCTACAGCGTTCTACAGTTCACTCTGGGCGTCGTAAATCATCTGGTTTGTCTTAACTCCGCTCACATGTGGGCTAACACACCTTCAGTCTTTTGTGACTGTACTCCGATGCGGTAAAAATACACACAGAAAGGATGAAAGATGATGTTTTCCAATGAAAACAATCGAAAAAGTTTTTATGTGACCCACAATCATTTCATTTAGGTTAAATTTAAACAAAAGATCCCAACACACACACACATATACATATATATATATATATATATATATATATATATATATATATATATATATACCCTTGTCATTAAAACAGGATCTCAAGAGCATTCAAAAACTGAAATTTATAAGGTAGGACACAGCTTTATTTAAATAAAGGATAAAATGCACTGCAGTAGAACATTTATAAGGACAGGAGGATGAAAATCAGTATTCTTGAAAGATCTCCTGTTGCCTTTAAGTGTTTGTGTGCAGTCTCCTTATTATCATGTTTGCTCTTTAAAAGGAATCCAACAACATGGTGAGCTCGATGCTTGGGCCTCCAACCTGTTGACTTCTCAGAAGGTATTCTGAAACTGTTCTTATGTATGCTGCTAGACTCACGGATTCCCAACCATATTGCTTTTTTTTTGTTGCAAAAATACAGACTGCAAAAGAAATCAGACAAAAAAAATAAAATAAAAATTCTGAAGCCAGTCACCCCATTGGTATCCAAGCATCTGTTTCACTGGTCTTTTCCAAATAGCATCAGTATCTGTGTTGGATATAAGCTTATCAGAGCAGAACAAATCAAATTGTGATGTACTCCACAGAGGTTTATATAATACACCTGTGGTCTCTGTGCAACAAATATTAACCAGATATTAACAAACTTTGTGCGTACACTCTTGGTATTTAACAAATTTACTGGAAATCCTGTGAATCTTTTGATTTGTCTGTTAAAGCAGGAGTTATGAGATTGTATTTAGTCAGCAACTACTATTGCTGTAACCTCAGAAGGATAGCAACTATATTTACTATGTTTATGAAGGAAGGGCTGCATAGCTTGTTTTATTGGATAAAACATGAGCATACTTGCTCTAAGGCTCACACTGGTGAGTATCTTGCTGCTGTGGACTGCTCGGTGACATTAACCAGACGCCTAACGAAGGTAAAAAGGCCAAGCAACATGAAGACGTTCAGCTTTGACAGGCTACACTGTGTTACTTTTTCAGGAGGCAAAAGCTACAGGAACAAAGATTTCCCAGTAGCATGCAGTGTGGTGGAAAGGTCTTAAACTCTCTTAATTTCTTTCTGCGGAGAAGAGCAGAGGTTGTTGCAGTATTTTACAGTGGTCTCGATCAGTATGATTTCAGAAAGGATGTTAGGGACTGGCTGTGGATTTTGTATGCTTTTTCGTGGATTTCTAATTTATGTCAATACATCTGGCAAGAACAGCATATTCAGGCAGACTGTGCATGATTAAGCAATATTACAAATAAATGCTGATCATTTGTTCAGCTGATCATTTGTGCATTTAAAATTGTTATGTTTAGCATTGGTTTCGGTTTCTTTAGCATAAAGAAACTGGGACAAACGTGTCTTGTGACAAACTGCTTAAAGATCAAATGAGATGATGCCTTTTACTCGAAACATAAACAATCATTCACCAGTTCAGCACAGAAAGCCCTCTCAAGGATCGTTTACTAATACAATAATCTAGGTCCCACACAATACTTTATGAATTAGATCCCAGGTCTGTCTGCATGCATTGCTCCTGCTCCATAGTCATTAATGTCATTGGCATGTCACATTTATGTGGCACCACAATTAAGTTCATCCTTTCACCTGTCTGTCCACCTTTAAAAACCTGCTGCTGACAAACAGATCACTGAAAGCCTTTAGTGAGCAGATATCCAGTGTTTTTGTGCCTGTTTCCATGTTTTTGGACTCAACCAAATTTTCTTGATCTTCCAGCCTACCCAAGCCCTGTCGAACATTTCACTGAGCTTCTGATTCCTTGACCACAACCTGCACGCACGGATTTCACGACCACAAACCTTCCTAAATCACGATATTTATCTAACCTTCTCTGTCCAGATCTTCCACGCATGACCCTAGCCTGTTCCTTGGACTCTGACCAAGCCGCGGCCATCTTGCCTGTCACCTTTTGCTGTGAGCAGCTAGCTCTTCAATGCCAAGATCAACGGCTTGCTCCAGTAGAGGTTTTCCTACCTGCACCGGGTCTTCATTAATAAATCTTCTAAAGCGCAACATCGTCTTTGGCCTAAATATCAGATTCTCTGTCTGTCTTTCCATTCATTTCACATTCATCAGAGAGTTCCAAAGAAATAGCCACCGCTGACCAGAAAGAACACATAAGTCTGTCTCACATTTACCGAAAACATCTTGATGATCCTCAAAAAAGATTATGCAGATTGACGAGACAAAAGTGCAATGTTTTGGAAAGTGAGTGTCCTGTTAAATCTGGAATAAAAGTAGTGGGGCATTTCAGGAAAATGACTTAATAGGGACAGCCAACCAGGGTGGCGTTATTGCAATGGTCATATTTGATGGAACCATAAATACTGGTGTCTAATCAAACACCCTGAAAGACAATGTCCTCCATCAGTTTCTGATCTTAAGCTCAAGGCCACATGGGTATTGCAGCTGGACAATGAACTTCAAAATCAGAGCTGCCCCTCTGGATGGCTAAAAGCAAATGATGGTTGTGTAGTGGCCCAGCCTGGAGTTAAATCTAGTTTAGATAGGATGGCAAGACCTTAAAACGCTGGTCTCAAACTCAATTCCTTCAGGGCCTGTGTCCTGCAACTTTTAGATGTATCACTTGCCCTACATTCCTGAATCGAATGGCTAAACTAGCTCACTAGCATCCAGTCAAGCTCCGCAGGGGTCTGCTGATGAGTTCATATTGGAGTCGGGTATGCTTAAGCAGAGATGCATCTAAAAATATGCAGGACACTGGCCTTGCAGGACTGGAGTTTGAGACCATTGCCTTTATTGATCACTATTAGTTTTTTTTTTAAATGAAAACAAACCTTTGAAACCACATTTTGCATTAACTCTGGCTATATTTGTCTGAAGTGTAAATCTGTTTGATGATCTGAGGTATTTCGTTGTGACAAGGAAAAGGAAACAAACAGAAGAATGCGTGAGAGAGCAAATACCCAAACACAAATTGGAATCAGAGGTTTACAGATAGTTTTGGATAATCACATAATTTAGCTACGCATGCCTTTACTTGGTATGTGCCGTGTTGAGAGACACCCACTCACCATGCAGTGGACGTGTTATAGGGCAGGAGCGTGGGGCTGTGGCTCTCTCCCCTGAGGCTGTGTCTGGGTTGATAGTGGCTGGTGGGGACCATGGGTTGTGCTTGAGCCTGAACCTCGCTCTCCTCGGGCATGGATCTGTGCCACTGATTCCGAGCCTTCTTGAGCCAACGTCCGCCCAAACCCCACTTCTCCAGGTAGATCCGGCACACCTCGTAGTTTATGGCTGAGTAATAGAGGAAGTCCAGGGCCAGCAGCACCATGACGAAGAAGCCATAGATCCACACGCCGACCAGGGCTGTGTAATTACTGCAAGAAGAGAGACGGGGGCACATTAACCCAGTTTTATCTGGAAAACATGACGATTAGCTATCTTCACACACTGAGAGCTTTCCTTCTGATATTCTAAAGCTAAGCTCCTAAATCCCAGAGGCTATGGTGGTGCTGCCAGGTGTGAATGTATGCTATTCACTTGGCAAGACCAAGATGTTCATCCAGTTCTCCCTTGATAAAAAAAAAAAAACTGTTAAATAAATAAATATATTAAAAATCCTCCATCTGTTTCCCTTGCAGTTTCTTAAATTCAGCTGCACAAATTGGACAAAGAATTTAATTAGCACAAGATACTTCTTAATCCCCCTCTTTCTGGCTCCGACACATTTTCTCTGAAAAACCTCTGCTCTTTTCACCTATCATGAATTTTCTTTGCGCATTACATGATGCGGCTGGATTTATGTGGGTCACATTTGAACTCTGCTTTAGTTTACCAGCTTCCATAAAGTATAACAAGGTAAACGAGCAAAAATAGTTGGAGGGGGAAAAGGCTTCCCGAGAAGTGTGGTACTAGGCCTTTGAGCAAACGGGGACATTAAATTATCTCTCAGTGTGACATTTCTGCTTGAGTTGGCACTGAGGGCATTTAGTTGGGGAATATCCCACAAATGCAGGGAAAGAAAAACTGCTCCGACTCAGAAACTGAGCTGACACAATATTCCTTCAAAACAGTTTTATTTGGAGGGAAACAAATTGAATTTGCCTCACTGTCCAATTGCAGTTACTGCACTGATTAAAGGCTTTATGAACAGTAATGTGAAAGTGCTTCTAGTTTTAGTAAATCAAGTAAATCCTATTATGTTGGGAAATTTCAGGGCCCTATGGATATTTATCTGCAGAAACAGCTTTAAATGGATCATTTGAGCTGCTCGGAGGTGCATTAGCAAAGATGAATGCCGCCGCTGCACTCACATCTGCAGCAATGCATTTCCCCTCTGCTTTTGACACCTGCACTTATTATGCTATTTAGTTGTGAAATCTTGTGAGATGTTGAGGGGGTATTTTTTTAATACAGTGATGTCATATTTGTTTAGGGAGAAAATGCGTGCATTGCTGAGGGATTAATCAACTTCTTACTAAATTAATAAACTCGTTTTCCTATGAGGATGGAAGCTGATACAATTCCTCAGCTATCAACAGCTCTATCTCCTCTGTCTACTCTAATACTTTCATGCCCCTTAAACTTTTCCATGCTTTTTCACAATAACAATCATAGACCAATGTATTTTATTTTGAAGCAGCTAAGGGGCCCACGGTTACTCTGGAGGAGCTGCAGATATCCACGGCTCAGATGACTCTGTTGAGTTGTTGTGCACTCCAAAAAAAAGGTCTTTATGGGACAAAAAAACCCAAACAGCAACCTACTGGAAAAAGTCTTGATTGCAGTTTTTCTTCCGCTTATGACCACAAGACATTTAGGGACATGCCAAAGAACATGAGTGCTCTCATACAGTTCATACGTACAACCTGAGCTTCTATGGAAGGGTGGATTAAAGCACATTCATGTGTCGTAGAGGCCTATTTAAAGTACAGACCAATATCCAATTGAGGATCTGTGGCAAGACTTGAAAACTGATGTTTTCAGTGTGCCATCTAATCTGACACAGCTTGAGCTCTTTTCCAAAGAGGAACTCTTCTGTCTCTTAATGTGTAATGCCAATGCATGCCACACTTTTTAGTTTTGTATTTTTTTTTTTTAAATCTCCAAAATGCTGGACCATTGTTAGGTCACTTTATAATAATATTTTGTGTTGGTCTACCACAAAAGATCCCAAAAAATATTTTTAAAGTTGTAGTTGTAACATGAGCAAAATGTAAAAAAAAAAAAAAGGGGGGTATGAATATTTTTGTTAGCCACATTTCCTTTCACCTCTTCTTGAATAACATGTAGTAGTATTCTTATTTTAAACTTACATATATACCGACGACTTCTTCAAAGGTCAAGTGCCCTTCGGTTTTTAACACCTGCGGCTGTAAATCTCAAACCTGTAATAACATTTCCACCATGTGGTATGAGGAAAGCGCAGAGTTGTGGCCAGTTTTTTTTTTTTTTTTTTTTTTTTTTTTTTGCTTTGGCAGTGGTAAATATCAAACCTGCAGGCCCATCACCTTTGGAGCCAAGATGAAAGAATGGCTCAACAGCATTCCCAATACTAAAAATGAAATACCACGGCCTGCTGGGGGGCAGCGTGAACCGTCTGAGGCAGATGCATGCTGGGAGGGCATTAGTACAAAGAGCTGTGGTTTTGTCACCTGAACCTCCCACTGAGCGCTCCCACAGAACAAGAGCCATCTTTTTTTTCTGTGTTCTTCACGCAGCAGAAATCACCTCAGCCTGCCAGCAGTGAGATCGTCCTCCATTTACGTCATACTGCCAGTCTGCTCTGTGTTCCTCACTTTTAAAAATATGACACAATTCTTTCTATCCTACAACTGCATTTTAGTAGAAATTACAATACCATAGGGGAAATTGATGTCACATGTCACTTAACATCAGCTCAACAGTGTTGTAGGCAGGTGGGCCTATCATAACAAGTGCTTTTGGCATCTGCTCTTCACTTTCATGCTTTTGAATGCCTCTGTGGGTGTAGATCAATGTCGACGAACCTCTTTAGAAAGAGGCGAACAGTGTCAACGATTAGAGAGTGAAGAGAAAGTCAGCCTCTTGCAAATGTAGATTAAAACCTTTTTGATAACAGTTCAGGAAATGTCAATTTGTTCCAATATAGCTGCTGGTGGAGAGCAACCGATTTGTTTCTCTTTAACCGCATTCGCTAATGTTTTCTGTGTGTGTGTGTGTGTGTGTGTGTGTCTGTAAAGTCGGTCCAAGGTTGTATGAAGCCCTGAGCAGAATTTCGTTTAAGGCCAACCACCAGGTAAACCCACCATCCAACTCAGCATCACTGACCTCCTGTTTATTGCAATTGCAGAAAATAATACCATTACGTGCTGATCTTTTTAAAAACTGTCCACATGTGAACGACATGTATTCAAAACTTACCTACAAGCAATGTGATTTATTATGACTCAGAAGGTGTTCCTTAGTCTGTGCACAACTTTTATATTTGTCAGTATGTGATGCGTGTGAATTCAGATTCTCCTATAGGGTCCCCAAGGCAAGTGTGCCTAATCTGTTGCAAAGTTTACTTATATGTCTGGATGGGTCTGAGTTTGTACTTCAGAAAGCTCAGGGTCAATATTTTTTTTTACAGGCACCTTTATTTTTATTTAAATAACCAGCAAGTCACTTGAAATTAGAATCTCTTTTTCATACCTCTATTTTATACCAGTGATTTGCCAAACAATATCATATTCATAAACAAACCCTTAGGTACCCACGTACTTACGCCAATGCATATTAGTTTATTTTTATTTGTACTTAAAAGGAGCATTGCACAAGCTAGAGGTTAAATATGTATTTTTTCTTTCCCATACATGCCCTACAATTGCCCAAAGTAAAGTAAGTTTATCTCGATTTCCCTCAGTTGCCTCAATAGTCTCCGTTAGTCAGTTCAAGAGGGAGTGATTTGGTTCGATCCTCTGGGTGTCCACGTGGGTGTGACGAGCTGCGCACTCTTGTTCACCTGGCTTCTTTGCTGAGTCTCCGCCTCCATTTTGACGCATTGGTTAATTTGAGTCATGAAACCACATTTCCATTACCTGACTCCGCCAGATATATTTGCTCCGCATATCCATCTGGAAACCTTCCGTTGAAGTAATTTTGGGAAGGGGCGAAAATACTGGTTAGCTGATTGGCCTATGTTGGTGATAGACGGGCCAAATAAACCAATCAGATCAACGAAGCATATGACGTACTCGTCAACATGCTTCGTCGTCGCTCGTAACAGAGCTACGACGAAAACACAACCACAAGCCAAGCTACTCTTGCTGCTGCAGGTAAAGGCTCGTTAGCTCAGCAAAGAAATACTCTGTAATTCCGATAAAACTTGCTCGATAGCCACGCTAACGCTAGTTTCATCGGCTGAAGCCGCCATGTTTTTTAGACTGAACTGTCGATCTTCTCGTTGCGTCACACCTCAACCCGCCTCAAAGCCAATGCTGATTGGACGTTCGTTTGGTGAACGGCTCCAAATTTTCTTTAACGGAGAGTAGCCAGACTGATCTGCGAGTGAAACCTTGAAAGCTTGCGAGATCAGGATGGTCTCACGAGGCTAACATTTCCATACAGTAGAGCGGGGCTAAATTATAAAAAAATTACTTTAGCAAAATGGGTTTGAAGTGACAAATGATTGGTACTAAATGTTGTGTTGCAGATAGTTCCATTTCATACTCAGCAAAAAACTGCAAAGGCAGAGGCTTGGTCAGAGTCTGGGGAACACGGTTGGGTCATGCACAGGTGATCAGAGCAGAGATGGGCAGACAAAATACAGGGGTTAAAGCAAAGCTCGTAGCCATGGAACAATCCAGGTCCAAAAATCAGTACCTTGGTAAATGTCCAACAATAGAAGGAAAATCCCAAAAAAACAAGATTAGGGGCTTGATAATAAGGCATGAAAGGATTGCTGGCCATCTACTGGAAAAAAGCTTGTAATATTCTGCCGCTCTCCTGCTGTCTATGATGAGCTTCAAACGGTAGAGAAACGATTTACACCAGACAAAACTGCTAAATCAAATGGTAAAATAGACTAAATGGACTGAACTTATATAGCGTTCAGTAATGAGTACTGAGTAAGTCAGAGAAATGGACTTGTCAGCATTCTCCTGGTTATTTAGCAAAGGATGTAAAATATATAAAGTGAGCGTCATGAAAATGCATTGCACGGTATACTCAGCCTAATATTGTCTAAGTAGTAAACCATAAAACTAGGGCCCTTGAATTTTCGACATGCAAACCATCATTCTTGAATTCTTAAAGCATTCACCATCATACAGAGGTTGATGGGCTCAACTGGAAACAGGACTCCAAACTGAATTTGTCTTAGGGCGTGATACCATCTTGAGCCAGCTTTGCTCAGTATGCTGCTTTAAATCCATAATCCAGGGCTTGAAGCTGCATACTGAGGTCTATATTTGACGTAGGACTATGTTACCAAAATCAGCTCACATTGTGAGCTGATTTTGCTAACATATATCACCATATATCTATGTATATACGTGATTCCTTTGTTTTATTTAGTTTTGCTTTCTGATCAATCTTTTTATGTCCTGTCTGGCAGTGTAGCATTAAGAATTTATGACTTAATGCCAAAGAGAGCCCAACAGATTTACTTTCACAGGTGGAGCATTACTGCTTTAGCCATAGTGCCCTGCTTGATTTATATATGCAAATAGCTTTATTAGATTTAATTTCACGTTCAATGGACACAAAAACGGGTAGAAGAGAAAAAAGGAAGAGAAAAAGATGCAACAAAATGTTAAAAGAGAGAAAATGTGACAAAAAAAATAGGAGAGGAAAAGGAGCGAACAAGATAACATCCTCAGAGTCTGCTTCTACACCTGCATAGAGCTACATAAAAAGAGCAGCAAAACCAACCTATAAATATTACAAGCGCAAACAACCAACTCCTTGATAACATTGCTGAAGAATACGTAGTATTATTTTGTACGAGATGTATAAAAGTTGACAGCTAAAGCTAACTATAGAGTTTTGTGAATCTATAAGCACCTGGATCCAAGCACCTGTGTTTGTTAGAGTGCACTTGTGTATGTAAGGTTTATCCATAAGAGAAATGCTCAATAGTGGTTGTGTGGAGCCAAAAATCCATCCCCCCAGAACTTTGAAGCAGATACCAGGGAAACCAGAACCCCAGATGCCCAAGAGGACCCCCAGACCAAAGGGGCCCAAGAGGGACCAACACCAGGATAGCTGTCTCCCTCATACCAGGGGAGAGCAGAGAGGAGCCCCAGGAAACCCCCCTACACTTGAGCAGATCCAGCCATGGACCCAGAGATCTGAGGCCCAGGGGCACCCCGCCCCAGGCGGGGCCCTGACAGAGCTACGGGGCCCAGGCCCTGCGAAGCAGCTGCCAGGATGAACCGGCACACACCCAACCCCCCAGCCCCAGGCACCGAGGACCACCATTTCACCAGCGAGTCAAGGCACCAGTCAACAGAAGGGAGCTGGACAGGGGGGATGGACTCCACACTTAGTGGAGACCTGAGATGTCCCAGGAGAGGGGGCGGTCCAAAACACAACCTGACAAAAAGACAAACACATTCACACGATCCCACCCTAGTGCCCTCACATGCAAACACTCTTATCCACAAAAAAAGGTGACGTTTACACACACACACTCACACTCACCACACGCATCCTATACTCCCAAGTAAATTCAAACCCGACAATCCCCATAACCCGACCTACCCGATCCATACTCTGGGTAGGTCGGGTTGGACAAGCCCATCCACCCAGAAATGGGGCCAACATAAGCTGAATGACCAATCAGAGCCCGCCCAAACCTGGAGGTGCAGCCTCCCCCACACCCTGCCCTCCACACTTCCTACCCCATATTCCGAGGGAGAGTAGAAGTGCCAGCCCCAGCCAACCCTTGGGACACAACTCCCATCCCCAGACCCCGACTAGGTGGCCCGCTCCTCCTCCAGGCCCACCCCACTCCAGAAGGGGGCAGGCACTGGCACCCTCTCCTCCCCTCTCCATACACCCCACCCAGAACCCTCAAAGTCTAAATGCAAATGGGGGCAGAGGAAGACCCCCCCCACCCCCACCCCCCAATCCATCCGTGTGTTGTGAGAATGTTATAAATGAAAGTGTCTAAGTTGTACAATACAATTGGGGCCAACGACATCACAAGACAGCCAGGCTGAGAAATCCTCCCCGCTCCCCAGCGACGTTCCCACTCCCCACGGTCCTACATGTGTGGCAGCATGAAGGAGCAGGCACAGGGAGGCGTCCGGAGATGGGGAGGAAATGACTGGGAAGCAGCATGCCCTCCCAGGAAGCCAGCTCCCCCGCTGGCTCCAATAGGCATCCCAGTTCTCCAAAAACCTACCCCGAGAGGCAGGTACCACTAGCAGCGCCACCAAAATATGCAGGGCCAGAGGCTAGAGATAAGCGACGAGCCAAGCACAAACTGAAACCAACACTCCAGCCCCCCCCCCCTTCTGCCATCCACCTTTTCAAACAAATTAAGAGAAAATGCTCCATGCTGTATGAACGTGAAAGTTAATGTGTTTGAAACAAACAAACAAACAAACAAACAAAACCCCTCTGTGTGATAACCCACCTAAGCTGACATGCAGCATATTTTAGATTTATTTTCCAAATGGTCCAGTCATTGTGCTGTTATTCCAGCTTTTACTCTGTGTGCTGTAACCAGTAGGAACCAGTCAGTCTGATAAAAGAATGATAGCAGAACAGCATCTGGAAACCCCATGCGGACTTAACCATGTCACACTGCAACGAAGCGACATCCTCTGTGTTTAGGGTATTCTTTTGGTTCTGCACCCCATGTGCTGCTGATGATTTAAATAATCAGAGACATTCATTTCAATATTTTACTTTGATTACACCCATGAATTACCAACAAAAATAAAAAAAATTACAACAGGCAAACAGGCAGTTTATTTGTGTCCTTACTTGTGTCCATAACCATCTGAGGTGGTGGTGAGGTTGACCTGCATGACCATCTGGAACTCGGTGTCGTTGCAGCAGTACTTGAAGGCTGTGTTGTTGTGGTGACAGCAGAACATGTAGGTCTTGTTGTCTGAGAGGCGCGGGCAGTGAAATCCAAAGTGGTACCGCCCTTTGTGGTCGAAGTAGGGTTCGCACACCCGGTAATGAGCTGACAGAGCTGCAGTATTGGAGGAGAACACAACAAGCTGTTGTTGCTGTTTTCAGCTGGCAAAGATCCATCCACTCAAAACAAATGTAACTGATGACCTTTGAGGCAGAAATTGTGTTTATCTCCCAGCTCTGAACCCCCTTATTAGATTTATTGATGCCTTACTGCTCTTAAAGGAAAGGTCTTTCAGCCTGCAGCTTCAGTACTAGAAAACCTCTGACTACCTAATGTTGTTCTTTTTGTTTGTTTGCTTTGGAAGCTGTTGGACTGACAGAACTGGGGGGGGGGGGGGGGGGGGGGGGAATCCATGTAAGGAACACAAAATAAGCAGAGTTTACCTGCAAAAATAACCAAAGGAGTCTTGCAAGGCTAACTCAAACACAACCCTCAGACACAAAACAGAAGGTGCTTTGAAATAATTACAAACTACTTCCTTGATGATGTTCTGTGAGACGTTGGAAGGACAAAAAATGTAACATTTTTAAAAGCCTGACTTTGTTTTATGTTGAATTGAAATGCGCAAAGTGAGAAGAGTAAGATCATTATAAAGTGGAAAAAAAACAGCACTGAGCAAATGGTAATTCTGCTTATTTGCATTCATATATGTCATGTTCCTACAGCTTCAGAGGGAGATAAATCTCTGCAGTCTTGCTTCTTTCGGGGAAAAATAAAAGGATAGAGCTTTTGCAATGGAATCTGAAACTTTTCGCTGACATTGAAATCCTGGGAATTGACTTCAAAACAAGCTCAGACCCTATCTGATAATGCAAATGTATAAGAAGAAAGAATCGGTTAATTAACATTAAAACTTGCCACATTTCTTCCAGTTTTTCTCTACTTGTCAGCGTCGACTTCTTAGCATTGTTTTATTTTTATTGCCAATATTAAGTCCAAGAAAAATTATTGCAGTTTCCAGTGAGACAGCTGTGCTGCTGTGATATAAAATCTGCACAGAGGACATTTATTCATACCCTTAATGAGCTCAAGTACTTGCTCTCTTACCCATAAGACTTATGCATACGCATAAAGAAAACTTAAACTGCTGATGCTGCCTTTGTGTGTGTGTGTGTGCGTGTTATATGAATCAGGCTTCAGTTGTATCTCTTTAATAATCTTCAACCTTTGTTTAACCAGAAAGAAACAGCAGAGAGGACTCAACACAGAATATAACAGTCTTTTAAAGTAGCTTTAAATAATGACACAAAGTAACTTGCAAGAGTATTAAAATGTTCCCTGAAGTGTTTCACATTCAGTCATTTTACAACCACAAACATCAATGTATTTATTTAGGATTTTCTGACAGTCTAACCCAAAGCAATGTGTAATTGTAAAGCTGAAGCAAATTATACTTGTTTTTTTAAAAATAATTTTTAACAATAAAAATCTAAGTGCGTCTTAGTGGAATCTGCAAGTGTTTTGCGGTGTGCCTCTCCCTGCTTTCCACATCTACACTAAAATATTTGCTCGTTCTTCTTTGGATAATAGCTCAAACTCAGTCAGATTTTGAGGGATAGCATCTTTAAATGGCATTTTTCAACTCTTGTCACTGATTCTCAATTGGATTTAAGTCTCGACCTCAGCTGTGCCCTTCTACCACATGAACATGCTATGATCTAAACGGCTCCATTGTAACGTCAGCTGCATGTTTAGGGTTGATGTCCTTCTGGAAGCCGGACCACCACACCACTCTTAAGCGTTTCGCAGCCTATGGCAAATTTTCCGTCTTACCATCTCCGACTTGATCAGCTTCTCTGTGTCTGTTGAAGAAAAGCCTCGCCACAGCACGATGCGGCCACCCCCACATTTCACCAGAAGGATGGAGTGTTCAGAGTGATCAGGCATGTGCGGTTGTAGCTTTTATCCATACATGGTGTTTTGCATGTAGGCCAAAAAATACAGGTTTGGTTCCACTGGCCACTTCCACATGTTTTCTTTCCCCCTACATCCCCAACAATGGCTTCTTTCTTGCTCCTCGTTCTTAAGCGTGGTGCAGCTGCGGGGTTGGAGTTTACTGGTTGGTCTCATTGTATTCCCTTCTGCTAAGAACCTAAGGAGTTGCCTCGACAGATAAGGAATGGAAACTCTCTGCTAGGTTCAAGGTTCAGTCTCTGCGTCAATCCTTTTCAAAAAAGAGTTACAGTGAGGCTTATCCGAGACAAAGCTGAAGTTCCCAGATCTTCCCATGGGCCACATCTCACTGATACGGACTGCTATAAGACAGGGAGGTTTTGCTGTCTAATTTAGAGTAGCTGCATGACACCTTTTTGACACGTCTCGTTCTGTAGCCTATTCTAGGGGCAGTTCCAGGTATGCACTGGTAAGTGCATATCAGTGCATACCCCACACACTACCTCACGAAACCTACGCTCCACCACCTCCTCATACTGCCTTCACTAACCCAGGACCAAGCTCTCCTTTATGGGAGACAGGGCCTTCCAGGCAGTTGCCACTTGGCTCTGGAATGACCTCCCAGAGACCCCGAGAGACCCATAAAGTGTGGAGGTCTTTGAAAAGGCCTTAAGACCTTGTTCAAAGAAGCCTTTTAGAAACTTTATTATGATTTTATTTGTGTTATTCGGTTAATGCTGATTGTAAAATGCTGTTTTTAATTTTTGTTTTTTCCTGGGGTTGTTTTCAGCCCTCTGCTCAGTAGCACTTTGAGATTTATTTGAAATGTAAAGTGTATTATAAATAAATTGTATTATTATTATTATTATTATTATTATTATTATTATTATTATTATTATTATTATTATTATTATTATTATTATTAATTATTATTATTAATTATTATTATTATTATTATAAATCTTGTCAGAATTGATAAAAGGCTGATTGAATGACGACCACCGATCTCCTCCCTGTCATCAGAAGAGTGAAGAAGGCTGAGCACAAATGCATGAAAAATGTGAAAGAGATCAATCGGTATTAATATTTTTGGTCATGTGTTGTTGGACGTATTTCTTGTATTCAGTTGATGCAACTTGTTTGTGGGTATGCTAATGTGATTTGTTGCACTCAACTCTATCTGTGTCTGTGTTTCATAATCATCAGTCGAAGCATGAATAGAAGGATGCCTGTTGACGTGGAGTGCTCTGATATCACTTCATCTCTAAGTGGTTTGTCTTTGTCTCAGGAAATGCTTTTTATCAGCTAAACATAAAAAAACTGCCAGTGTTGTCAATGAGAGAGTTGTTGCTGGGATTTAGTCTGAAGGTCTGATTAGACAAAAGTCTTTCAGTAATCTCCGGCAGAGGCTGATCAGCGTTTGAAAGAGCGCTCTCTAAGAAGGTAATGAGGTTCAGGGTTTCCAGCAATCCTCTCTTTGCCGAACTTAACTTTAACAGCAGAGAGGTTCAAATAAAGCAGCTCTTCAGAACAAAGCAAAACAAAAAGGTGAAAGGCATGTTGAGGCGATAGGAAGTCATGCAGCACTTTGTTTCAGTTAACTGGCTGAGAGGGAATCTTATGTGGACCGTAAAGTTCAGGCCAAGCCTTTAGCAAAAAAAAACAAAAAAAAAAACACGTTTACTCTCTGAAAGTCACTGTTACATGTACCCACCTGTTTAATTTAATATACACCTCTTTAAATTCAGGACATGATTAACAGCTGGACTCTCCCAACGCAGTTTGTTTACTACCTGTGGTCTGAAAACTAGCACAGCATGATAAACCCCGAAAGGATTCATCATGCCAGGCTTATTTATTTATTGCTGCTGTCACATTTGCAATTTATAGCTTTTGCTTTGTGGCATTAAAGTTAATGATATATTTTATATAAGTCTCGTTTGGGAAAAAAACAACAACTAAAAGGTATTTATGAAGATCTAGCTGAAGTAACTTGCTTGATTTGACCAATTGCAGAAACAGATAAGATACTAACAAAGACTGTAAGTTCAAATCCGAGCCTTTGACATGGCGAGGTCAATTTTGACATTAGAGTAAAGAAACAAATTTCATAGATATATTCCTGTCTTTTGGACTAAAACAGTCTGATTTCTTGAATTTACTTAGATATTTCTTGATTATCAAAATTTTTTATTTAGAGCTCTTGGCTGATTTTTAAAGGAGCAGTTATTTTTTAAAGTAAGTCAGATATTTGATTTTTAAAGTAAGTCAGATATTTGCTGCAAAATTAACCAAAATTATTCTCATTTGTCCCTCGGGATGGAAGTAACATTCCGTCGCCATCAACAATGTCTTAGACACATTTTTCTCCTTTCTCCGTTGTTTACTTCCTGGTTCCTGAGCCAATCATATGAGGGTTCCCAGGGTTCCCAAAACAGAGCACAGCATTTGGTATTTTATTTTGGTCAAAGAGCAGCAGCCTGCTAACATGGAAGCCAGTAAGAGAAGCAGACCAGAAGTAGAACTGAAGACGACATCAGATACCTACGCTGTGTAAGTAAAAATGAAGTGGTGCTTCACAACAGCAGCGCACCATTGAAAAACGGGGTATTAGATGGTCAATGCCAGACTGTTGTTCCAATTTGAGCCACTAGGTGTCATTATTACTTAGTCCTCCTTTAAACATGGGCCGGTTACCAGTTTCAAGGTATTCAAAGGCAGTGGTTGTGAACGTGCTTAAATCTTCCAACCAACTCTTTCTCCAGATTAAAGTCCTTTAAACGAAATACCAGAGGAAGTGATTGAGCGACCGCAGTGCTCTTTCGTAGTATGGAGCATAAAAAAAGACAGCATCACTCCAAACCGAGCGACTACTAAACTGAACATTGTGCAGCGTGCTCCCCTTTTCTCCTGCTCTGTTTGTAAAGGTGCGTTCATTTTGGCGCCACAATGTCGCCACCTTTGCTTGCTGCTGCTCCCCTGACATTATCGCCCATGTTGAATGAAAACTGCTCGTCTGCGCTGCAGTCCTTCAACCCACGTCACAGGCACATCAAGCTGCTGATTGGTTGTCGCAGTGCGACAAGACACAAAAGTTCAGAAACTGTGGCTTCGCATCCCTCGCAGTTTCCTGTCACTCTGGCTTCGCTTTAATCGACAAGATTGCGTTTTGCGTCACTAGTATCGCCTCTGAGGCTTCGCTTAGCGTCGCTTTGCCCCTTTCTGAAATGAGGGACGAAAAACACAGAACTTTATAACAATTTTCAGTTTTTTTTTTGATGTACCTGTAGACGTTGACAGAAAGCATCTGAAGTGTTTGTGCTGGTATTTGGTTTATCTCCGACTCACAAAAAATTAAATCGAGGAGCCTTTAAAGGAACACAGTGTAAATGTTTCATTCAACCCTGAATAGAGCTTTGTTAAATGATGTCGAAATGAGCTTTGTTCAATTTAAGTTCATTCATTTGTCAAAAACTACATTGTTTAGCTCAAGGCTATGAAAAACGGGACCTCTACTGATCATGCCCAACACTGCTGTCAGGTCAGTAGAAAGTCCTTATTTTGCTCAATATGGACTTCGAAACTTCTATGAAATTTAGTCGCAGATAAATATGTTAAAAGTGACAGTGAATACATTTTATAATAGGCTCTTTCTGAAACAGGGTCTATATTTTAGGGCACACCAATGGCTAGTCCCTAAAACTCTCACAGGAGTATCTGCAGACCCCTCTAATGAGACAAACCGGGACTTTTGAGGGGGCCAGAGAGGCAGACTCAGTGATGGGCAGAATGCTAACTTTCTCATACCTGCGGTGGACAGCAGGAGGAAGATGACCGTCAGGACATTAAAGGACTGCCGGCTGGTGATAGTCATCTTCTCGTCCTCATGTGGGAATGAGGGAGGGAGCGGGTGGGGAGGGGAAGAGGGGGAGGACTGCTCTGTTTTAGCTGGATGTGGGCATCCTCTGCATGCTGACAGCTCCTCTCACATGGCTGCTGCTGGGAGACAGGACTCCTGATGGGAACAAGACAAGCAGGAAGAGAAGAGATTAAGATATTTGATTTGGGTTTCTGGGCGTTCTACCTAACTGGGCGGACAGCTTGTCTGGCAGGAAACACTGGTGATGCCTCCCTAAATGTGTCCTTAGTCTTGCATAACAGAGAAACTGGGCACTGAGCTTAATTGAAATAAGAACTTTGACAATGGCTAAACTGAGTTTAAAGTTTGATGCTTAGTCTTGTTTAGAAATAAATTCTAGTAATGTCAAATGATCAACCAGAACAGACATAAAGACAACAAACTGACAGTTGAGTTATTTCAGCAGATTGCTGCAGTGAATCATCAGGATCCTGATATCCATCCAGATGTCATTTTGACACCTTCCTCCTACCTCCTTAGTACTCTTTGGGAACATCAACACAACAAGCCTCTCCCAATGGCAGCTGCCTTCCGCAGCAGGACAATAGACCCAATAGCAATAATAAACCTGATTAAGAACAACTGAAAGAGCCAGACTTCATTCATAAGAGGCACCAATAAAGCATAAAGAATAAAGGAATACATGGAGACCCCACCCGATAACCCATAGTGTGCTGCGGGGTATGCTGTGAAACAACTAGGACGGCCCCAGAGGTCCAAAGAACAACTTAGGTTGGGCCTGTGTCATTAATTACAAGGTAAATGCATTATTACTAATAATTTCTAGGTAATATAACAAAACAATAATAATTAAAATTCCTTTAATTTAATCCATGATAACATGAATTAATTGCTCTAAATAATTTTAACCACTTCAGTGCTTTGCTGAAGTATTCACACTCCTTGAATTTTTTTAAATTCTTGCTGCATCCCAGTCACAAATTTAAATGTGTTTTCTTGGGATTCAAAGTTGTAGAAACCTAGCAGAAAATTATGAGGTTCCAGACAAACGGGTTCAAAATGTGCCAAAATGCCATGCATGTCCCCTCAACTTTTACAGCACATATATGAATAAGGCAAAGATGTCTAGTACTTTTGGAACCCCAAAGTAAGTAATTTCAAAGTCTAAGAAAACGTTTTACATGTTTTTCGATGCGTTCGCTTGTGGTCCCTTAAATCTCTTTGTACAGTCATATTGAATAAATTAGAATATTATCAAAAACCCAATTAACTAAGGTAAACACGTTATTTAGATTAATTACTTACAGACTGTTTTAAAGCCCTTCTTTTTATTAATAAAGATAATTCTTTTTTCTTACACATAATGAAAACATGAGAGTTAAGATAATAATATTATATCAACCCCCCCCTTATTTTTTTATTTCTGATATATAAATGTGGCCCTAATGAGAAGTATGTTTAATACTTGCTTAAAGTTTTTTTTTTCCAAAGGGTACTTTTAAATTGACAAATGAACCTCATTGGAACCCATATTCCAATTTATTGAATATAACTAGTATGTCTCTACCATCTTTGTGCATCCAGAGACCAAAATTGCTCACTGTTATTTGCAAAACAGTTCAGGCTCAGTCAAATGTTATAGCAAGTTTTCTCATAGCTTCTCAATTCAGGATTTTAGTCTGAATTTTGACTGTTTAAAACAATCTGGCTGTATGTTTAGACTCCAAATGGAAGATGAAGCTGCTCCCCATCTTAAATATTTTTTTCAATTTGTAGCCGGTTTCTCTTTCCATATTGCCTTGTATTTAGGTCCACCATTCTTCCCATCATTTCCCTGTCTATGCTGTAGAAAGGCATCCTAATATCCACACTATCATGTTTCACCATGGTTTTGGGTGATATGCAGTGTTAGTTCTTCTCAACACATAATGTTTTGAATTTTGATCTCATCTGACCACAGCGTCTTCTGCCATATCTTTGTTACGTCCCCTTCCAGGCATGAGCAAGACTGCAAACAGCACTTGTGATTGTTGTTCTACGATAAGGGTTGTACTTAAACTGTAAATAAATTAAGCACAAGATACAATTTGCTAAGTATTACTTCTCTAAGCCAATGGTTGAACTATTTTACTTATGGATATCAGCTCAGAAGTGCATACTACAATTGTACGTTTTTTTCATAAAGCATTAGTAATATGTGTAAATCTTTCGGACGCACAAAAAAATCCCACATTAATCACATTAATGTTAATTTATATGTGACAAAATGTGGAATATTTAAACGGGCGTGAATACTTTTGTGAGTCAGTATAAATAAATCCTGCATTAGGAATTATAAAAAAAAAAATTGTTTTACTTCTTCTCCAGACTAGAAGAACTTAACACTGACAAATCAAACTAGTAGTGCAAAAATATTAAAAATGGAAGAAAAATCATGTGTCAAATATATTTTTATTATGAGTGGTTTTCGCAGCAATATATGCTAAATTTAAACTTTAATCTAGTTTTTCCTTTTTTTTTAGGTCAGCCTGAGCAGAGATGAAAACAGTGCTAAACATCCTCTAGTGTGCAGTTCTATGACTTTGTTTGAACATGGAGAAAACACAAGTAATGCAATAAAAGTGCAGTGTTCCACGAAAAAAAAAAGTGATGTTTGTATCAAATGTTTAATAAATTACAAAGAATCGGCTCCTTCAGCCTGGTGTCAGAGTTTGGATTATGAAGCTGCTGAGGAGCACATTGCTTATAAATGATGCATTTTTGGGAGTGTATGCATTCCTCTTTCTACTGTTTCACCTACAGTCAGCTTTCAAAGCTTTGTCACCATCCTCTCTCGAGTAATGATAAGTGAGATTAATGAGACGGCGGTGCAACCTGCTTAGACATGCACCTTTCTGTTCCGAGGGCAAATTTATTCCTTTAACAGTACCAGAAGAAACGACGCATCATCACCTTTAGTCACTGCATTTGTTAATGCTAATTTACAAATTAGGTCAATGAACCATTGAATAATTGGTATGAGTCGACACTAAAAATCTCTTCTGTTTGTGCAACACAATCCATTTAATGTGCACCTTTAAATATTTCCACGGACAGTAATTTTGCTGCTTTATGAAAATGTGCCTTTAAAAGTCACCTCTAAACTATTCTCCGCTGTAACGGCGGGTTCACGTAGAGAATTTTGAAATCCTTCTCAGCATGAGTTGCACAGAGAGCATCGCAAAAGTTGACTCCTGAATTATTGACAAGGGAATGGCAGCTGCCAGCAGAATAGAAACCACTTATAAAAGAGCAGCAACATGAGTGCAGCAGGCCACCTGTGCTAAAAAAAAAAAAAAAATACTGTGACCGAGGCCCGTATTCAGTTCATTGTTGCATCACCATCCTTTAATGTTACTTTTTTTCCTTGAGCTGTTTGCTGGATGTTTTCATCCCTGAGTGCAGGCAGATATCCATTTGAAGAGAGATTGCTGAGTGTTTTTATTTAAGGTATGGTCTGAATGCAGCGCTCAGAGATGAAAGACTACAGCTCCATTCTGTTTAATTTTTATCTAAACAGGGCATCCAGCCCTGTGGTTGCATGGGAAATATTTAAAGACAATAGACTAGTAGATATGACACAGAGCATATGGCTACACTGTCATCCTGGATATCAAACCAGAATTGAGAATGCTGTTATTATGTTTCATCCATCCATCCATCCATCCATCCATCCATTTTCTGACCCGCCTAATCACTCGTGTTTTTTTTTTTTTAAATTAAGGAGTACTATTTTGAAATATTCATATAAATAGACCTGCTTGACTTAAAAGACCTTAGTAAAAGGAGGAAACAACATTAAGAAGAAGAATGTGTAATATTTTCCACACGTAGAGACAAACCATTGTTCATAAAGTAATATTGGTGACATTTTGCATTACATAGGGAGCAGCAGCCTTTTTGATTCAAGGTTAAGATGAGGTCACTGGTTATCAAAATGAAGAGGCAACCAAATAAGCTTTTTGGAAGCAAAATAAATAACAAGTAATAGCAATAACTCTAAGTTCTTTGGTTGCTTTTTCACTTACCCATAACTAGGGGTGTACTATGTATTGGTACCGGCTGATGCTACTCAATTTTGAATATATCCGTTTGATAAGCGAAACTGGGTCAATATTAATAACCAAGGTGTATTTCCATACTGTTTTAATTTGTGTGTGTGTATCTGGAAGAGGGCAGGAAGTGGGTTGGCTATGTGGTGTTTATGTGACGGTGAAAGTGATGCAGCGCAGGATTGTGGGGTTTAACTGAAACAGAGAAGTCGCGTCACGAGTTTCACTTGTCAAAAGGGTAGAGATATATGCATAATATTGGTAAATATCGATTAATGGCTATACCAGCAATCTTAACATCGGATATTGATATTGGCCCACATTTTTTATATTGGCGAATCTGTACCTATAACTAATCACCCTAACTGTGAATTTGGTTCTTTAGAAATATTCTCTCAAGATCTTTCTGGTGTTTGCAGCTAAAACTGAGGTTTTAATTTGCACAGTGAGGCTCATCTTAAAAGCTGAAGGGCTCCATACCTAAACTCCAAAGAGTAAACTAGCACTGACCCAAAAATGCAGGAATAATCTGCTCTGAATTGTTCACAACTATATACAATAGTATTCAGTAAATTGGTATATGGGTTCCAAGGGGGCTCATTTGTCAGATTAGAACTACTTTTTGAAAATAACAACCTTTAAGCAAATATACTTTTTGAAAATAACAACAAGCAAATATTAAAAATACTTTTGTTTGATGTAATGTTCCAATCTTGAATGTCATATTTTCATTACATGTAAGCAACAACAACAACAAATCATCGTTATTAACAGAAATAAGGCCTTTAAAACATCAGTCTGTGAGTAATTCCTCTACATAATGTCTTTACCTTAGTTAATCGGGTTACTGAAACAAAATAACTGGTTTATCTCAAAGACACTGGGACGACGGTGGTGCAGAAGTTAGGGTTAGGTTCAATCCCCCACTCCAACCGTCTCAGTTGTTGTGTCCTTGGGCAAGGCACTTCACCCGAATTGCCAGAGGGCCCGGTGGTGCCAAACTATGGGCCCCAGGGCAGCTGCGGCTACTAACATAGCTCACCACTGTCAGGGTGTGAATGTGTGTGAATGTGTGAATGACTGACTGTAGTGTAAAGCGCTTTGGGGTACAAGCCATTTACCATTTACAAAACACCCAAACCACAGCTGAGCGTTGTTGTGTATGCAGTTCAATGCAGTGCGGACTGCTCAGGCTCCTACATCGGAGAATAACAATAACACTTTACACTTCCAACATATCTCAAAGTGATACAGTCAATGGAAAAACAACTATTAAATGCATGCATGGCACAGAACAGGAGGGCCAGCAGCTTGGGGAAAGATTCAGCTGTCCACTTGCACCCGAAGACCAAAGGACACACATTTGATGACAATGATGTCCAGATTTTGAACAGATGAACAGATGGTTTGAAAGAGGGGTGGAAAAAGCCATCGTGGTCAAAAGAGAAAAGCCATCACTAAACCGAAAGGGAGGATTGAGCTTCCAACTCCTGGGTGTTTCCAGCTCGGTCCTCCAACACATTCCAAAGAGATAACATCAGTAGTCTCATCATCATTCAGGTGACCAAGTACTCCACACACACCTAGCAATAGCTTCTAATGATCCAGGAGAGTGACGGGTGGGTCAAAGATTTGCGTCTGAGTTAGAATGCGCTGAGGAGGATGGGCCTCCATGCCCTTAAAAACAGCATCGCTCCAACTACAGGTTGCTCAAGTACAAGCCACCAGAATTGACAAAGATTCCTGGATAGGTGTGGAAACGTTTTCAGAAAAATTTAATGTGAGTCCAGTAGCCTCCGATTTAAGCCTGTTTGCTGTTGCAATAACCCGGATAACTGAGAATTTGCACAGGCAAATTGACTTTTTGATAATATTCTAATTTATTGAATATGACTGTAAATAAACCATTCATCCATTGTCTAACACGTCTATCCCTTGTGGGGTTGCGAGGGGTGCTGGTGCCTATCTCCGGCGAGAGGCAAGGTACACCCTGGACAGGTCGCCAGTCTATCGCAGCGTAAATAAACCAAACAGATTTAATTAATGAGTTGAGACAAATACTGAACCAAAAGTGGAACTTTTCATAGGTCTGGAAGAAATAGAATAAAGCCTTAGCTAGAAAGAACATCAGACCTAAAGCGTAGCATTGTGGTGGCCAAGTGATGCTCTGTGACTTGTTTGCTTTCTCTGGCACTTGAAACTTGCAGGAGGAATAGCATGCAAATGGATTTAATCCAGGGAGAGAAAGACATTCCATCTATAAGAAGGCCGAAGCTTGAGGCGTCATTGGGCCTTCAAACTATTATTTCTCAAAATCCACCAAGGCTTGGTTTCTGTGGACGTCCTGGAGTCACCTAACCTGAAGTGTATTGAAAATCTCTGGGTTTTGAAAAGGGCAGCTACAACACAAAAACCCAGGAATGTTAATGAACTTGAGACCTTTGACTATGAGAAATGGGGTAAGATTTCTCAGAATTGCTGCACACAACAGGTGTCTTGCAATACATTATATTTGTGGCAGATTGTAACAGCAGAAGGGTAATCTATTCAGTACTAAAGATGCTTGTCATTAAGGGACTGAATAACTTTAAAACTGCTATTGTCATTAAAAATGACAAAATTGTTTTCAGTAACAAGATGATCCCAAGTGCTTAATTTAAATAGTTGTGCTGAGCTATTTAAATTGTTGGTGTTGGATTTGTTTATTGTTCAATGTTTGTGTATTTTGTCAATTACCTTAGCTTGTTGTGGGGTCTGATTAGTTTTAGCTACACCTGTATACACTGAGATTCAACTAACATTGAATAATAAAATAATAAAATAACATTTTAGGTGCTAAAATCTCCTTTTATATTTTAAACTCTTATTACTGATTTTTCATAGATCTAACTAAAAACATCAAAAGTACGGGAAGGCTTTTGTGCATTGTTTGAATAAAATCTTTGTGCATTTGAAAATATCTGTTCTAGTAAAATCTGATCTACGTCAATAAAACATACTCATTTCCGAAATCACTTCCCACAGTATGGAGTTTGGGTGGAGTCAATTGAAGGTGGCATCCAATGTTTGACAGAAATGTTTCTCTGCCCATACCTGGCTCTGGCCCCAAACCGCACAATGGAGCCACGGGTTAGCGTTTTCTAATTTTCACAAACAGCTACAGTGTAGCAAATACTTTTTCACAGCTCTTTGCCAGTATTACAACTTTGGCATATAATAAAGTACTTGCTACAAAGCAGCAATACAGCAATGTAGATAAAAACTGGTTAATAAAACTAGGTTAAGAGAGGCTTAACAAACAAACAGGATTTTCTCTGTAAATATTCAGGTACTGAACGAAAGATAGGTAACACAGTAAAACAGCACCCAAAGTAAAAAAACAAAACAAAAAAAACAATTTGGAGACGCAATGCTCAAAACCATTCAAGGATTACAAAGACAAATGGTTCAAGCACAATTTAAGACTTTTACACAATTCTGCACATGTAAAAAATTATGCAGATTATTTTTCCATGTAATTTTTACTTTTTTAATGTCACTCTATAATTGCTTAACAAACAGTAAAACTTGCACGAAACACTTATGATATTTTTTGGCTATTTAAAAAGCACACTGTAAGCCTATGGCCAGCACTGATTTATCTTTTCTTCTTCTAACAAGATGGGTTCAGAGGAGGCTCATGGCAATTTTCACACTACTCGCACTTTAACACAACTTGACAGCCAAAGCAGAAATCCTCCTGGCTGCAGGCTGTTTGTCGGTTTAGGAAAGTTGCATTAGCTAAAGCTATAGTTGGTAATCCTGTTCAGAAACACTTTTTGTTATACTGGGTGAAATGGTTATTCCATCATGACAGTAGTCAATACATTACGTATTCAGAAAAACAACGTTAAAAAAAAATGTGATCTTTGTGGGAGCTGCAGGCCCGTAAAAAACAATCCCAATCCCTGCCATTCGGACTGAAGAGCAGGGGTTTGTCAGAGTTTTGGTCTGACAAACCCTCCTCTATCCCTCAAGTTCCTGGGGGATCACCTCATCTATTGGTCGGCCTACATGGCAATCATTCTGACGTGCTCACATAACGCCAGTATGCCTGCACGTTTCTTGTCAGATTCTGCTTGCTGGCTGCGTATGCGCATTCCTAGTGTTTAAGTATCTAGTTAGCTTAGCGGTTAGCTTCGGTGTTAGCTGGTCATTGTAGCTCTGCTGCTCTCACTGTATACATTGAGAGTCACAAGAAGCAAACCGCAAACAAGTTTAAGAGAAGCAAAGGAAGGCCTCAGTACAAAGAAATAAGACCAGAGTGGATTTGGGAGATTTTTTTCCCACGATCCCCCTGAGGAGCGGAAGAGCAGGCTAGACAGTCTTGTGCATGTGAAGTTTTTCAAAAAGGGATTTGGGGAAAATTCCAGCAAAATCGGCAACTCTACCATTAAAGCTAACAACCCTTCAGAGTCGTTTTAGGATCCTATGTACCTAAATTCAACACCTATAAGTTTAATTCATTGTCATAATTTTGGGGAAATGTCAATTATTTAAACGGATTGATGTTTTGGTTAAGCAGGTTTACGCTTTAAACTTATAAAAGAGATACATGGAGAAATCGTCTGTCGACTGGAACCAATTTTCTGCCCTAGGTCAGTAACTCAGTCGGTCTCGATCGGTTTCCCATCAGTTATTATTATTATACACCATACGTAAGCACCTGCAGTTCTCGCTGTTGCTGGGTGAAAAACACTCAGAGTAAACTATTTGTAGTGTTAGTGAGACTGTCAAGGGAAGTTAGAGGAAGCAAACAGATGTAAAAAGCTAATTAAAACCAATTTCTTACACGTTATTTTTTCATGCTGCAAGAAAGAGCAGGGCTTTGCGTAAACAACACGAAGGCTGCAGGGAGTAAAGAAAAGTTTTAGTTTTTATCCTTTTTTTGCTTTCAATCTTTGTCTGTAAAGGAGCATACTGGAAACGTTATCAGACTTTTGGGAAATCTCACAGAAGCTTTCAGTTAAGCTAGCCGTGCTAATTATGCTAATTTGAGACGTTAAAAACAGTGTGTCTGTCTTTTGAAATAGTGAAAGGCCTTTTTACACCAACTGCTCTCTCACAAACAGTGTGATGTTACCTCTGCTCTTCAGATAGTATACATTTTCTTATAGTTCTTATAAACAACTTAAAAATAAATCATAATTGCCCAAAGTTGATATTCGCAGGCCAAAGCTTTATCACTAAAGATCAGAAATCACAAACAAATTTCCCATTTCCAAAAAGAACACCAACAAAAGCAGCTGCATGATATGCCACCAGTAAATAAGGAGCACAGTGGGCTGTCTCAGAGTAAACATGGCATTGACTCGTGTAATAAAAATATCATCATGTGATCAGAGCTGTTAAACACACTCAGTCACAGCTGCTCACTTGCACTACAGCTCTCTCTCTCTCTCTCTCTCTCTCTCTCTCCTGACCTGATCCGATGAGCCAAGAAACCTATGAAGACCTCCTTGTTCGGCTTTGCTCAGTCACCTTCATTCTTCTTCATACTGAACCATCTGCTGCATTTTTTATGTGACTTAAAACCATGAGAGTTAATTTAATAAATATCTTATCTTGTTAAAAAAAAAACTCCTTCCTTAATTGAGCCCCAGTGGACAAACATATGTTGGAAACACCTCAGAGAATCCAAGCCTCTCGCTGTTGCTCTATCTACCAGAGGTCCTGGTCATTTTGCTTCCTCTGCATTCCAGACGTCATTGACTGATGGCTGCACACGACCAAGCCAATCCGTGCACATAATATAGAGAATATGTTTGTGGAGCACAGCAGGCATTGTTTGATGGAGTCTTTAAGCCCTTCTTTGATCAGTGAAGCTCTTCCTGCTGGAGAAACACAGGCAGCTGTGTTCCCAGGAGACTTGTTAGAGTGACATTTCATATAGATTTCCCCACTCTTTTTTATTTCCTCTCCAGGTTTGGCGTAGTATCAGATGACAATACGTCGGCTGAGGCATGGAAACCCCGTCTTTTCAGACACACTTACGTTTTCTGTCAACGGCTGTGGTCTTTCTACATGGCTTTTTCACATCTGATTTATCCGTTTTACATGGAGGCACGAAGTTTACGCAGCTACCCGCGCTGTTCAGCTATAAAATGGTGCGCTTGTTTGCAAAGAAGTGAGCGTTTGATTGGTTTCTGTAACGAGTCTGATGGCAGTGAAGCAGAAAATGCACTGTAAATATTTAGTAAGGCAAATACTGCGTGGAGAACAGTGTAGCGCTCCAAGGGAGCGAAAATAGAACAGCAATTCTTCTGCAACACACATCGCCATGTAGATCAAACTAAAATATACATAAAGACCATGGCAGGAATCTATTGGCATCTGAGTTCCTGATTATTCTCAAAAGTTCTGAAAATAAACAGGTCAAAAAAACTTGAAATTTATAATTAACAAAAAACTCAGAGAGCTAATTTATTATCTACATGCTTCTCACTGTAGCCAAAAAAAAAAAAAGAAAAAAAGAAATGAATGTGAAGTGACCAATTACTGCAGCAACTGCTGTGAAACTAACACACTTTTCATCACAACACAGCAAGAGACCCAGATCTGTCAGCGGTGTAATGAAGGAATGTGCAGTGGAATATTTTGGTCTATTTGGAGATTAGACACAGTGATACACTGGCCATATCTCATGAACATCCTGCTCCAAGTTTTATTTTTGTTCGGACAAAAAAAACTTCAAAGTATATGACTTGTTAACACGCTTTCTTAAAAAAATTTTTTTGCTGTGTGGTCTAAAATGTTTTCTTTACAAAAGCAGCTTTTGAATTTTGTTCAGCCATGAAGAACTTGAAGTTACAATTTTGTCGTTATAGAGCTTTATTTTTAGAACAAACCTTATAGCCACTTGTCTTAGACAACATATACCATTACTTTCCTTGATAAAAAAGGATATTTATGCATGTTCCTCTCCATGCTGCTGCCTTGGTCTTAATCCATGTTTAAATGCAGCATCAGTCACCGTAAATCGAATGAGCCTGAGAGCATCCAGAGTGCAACGCCGGGTAGAGACGGGACTCCAATTTCACATGATGACTACCTGAGTGTGGCTCTGCTGATGGGCTTGTGTCCAAGGAGTGATCAACTGCAATAAGCCGTGCGCCTAATTAATGCTTCTTTTGACTGCCATCATAATAAATTAGCTTTCATTCACTTTGTATGCCATTAGAGCATCTCTCAAAAGCCCTTCTGAGTTTCGCTGAAACATGAGGCTGTGCCGGGATCTAATTATCGTAATGTGCACAGAGAGGACAAACTGTACGAGGCGCAGCCGATGAAAAGTGTCAGGAATAGGTGTGGGTTTGCGGTTACATCATGAAACTTTGTCTGGATGATCTCAGTGAAGTAGTCGCGCCTTCCTTTAGATGTGTCTAAATCATCTTGGGCAGTAGTCGCCACTTCTTCGTTTGTCATCTGGATAGAAGGGCGTCATCTGGCGGTCTGCTAGTACGTACATCCAGTTGAAGTCAGAGACATGGAAGATGGCGCACGCATAAACACAGCAGTCTTGTTGTCATGCTGTGCGTACTTGCATCTGTAAATAATCTAAGCAGTTATCCAAGGACCGACCGCTGGAAGTGAAAACTAGAGCTGTAGGTATTTCCTGTAATTCTGCTCTAAGCTCCGTCCAGCTAACAGCCTTGTTGTCCAGCCTCCGTCTCCAAGCACACAGCATCCCGTACCCTTGGTATGGCCAGCAGTTCAGCCGGCCACCTCATTAGAAGTTCACGGTGAAGCTTCCTCTGCATAACGAGCCGTATACTACCTCTGATACATAATTAAAGGCTCTCCTAATCTCCACGGAAACCATGAAGAAACATCTTCGTCGAAGTGCATGGACACCAAAACAAAAGTGCTCTTTCTAAAAGAGTGGATGCTGTAAATGTGTTCTGAGCCTTTCTCAAAGACACTCAAAAACAAATACTAAAACCTAAAATACCAGTTCACCCTAATGTGGTCTTTGTTTAAGTGATGGTTTTTATTTTGCCCTATTGTTTTCACCCTCGCCTTCTGCAGTCCTGGAAGAATAACTAGCATTGCTCACTGCTTTCCTTGAAGATGGATAAAAAGTCTGACATTTTCAAATATTAGTGGCTGAATTTTTGTTCTGATTAGTTTGAACTATCATCTTTAAAAGAACACTAATGAATGTGAGGCACAGCATTTATCTGAGACGGAGCTGTGAGTACCACAAGGCACTAGAGTTTTGCCAGCTGCAGTTTATATATAATGTATGCACTCTGTGAATCAGTCAGAAACCATGAGAGAAATCGGATTTGCTCACAATGGTAGTAGTCTTTTAGGACAAAATGACTAATAAAACGGGATCTGGTGGCACGCCATGATAATAATATTCTAATGCACTAATGTCCAAAAGAAGCATGTACTAGCTACAGTATTAAAGATGCTTCTTATCAATGTTTAAGTACAGAAAAAAACATAAACAAGTTATTCAGGTGACACAAAATAAAGAATTGGGTAAACTATTCAGGGTCACCCAGCAAAACTAGCCGTAGACGTCTCCCCTTGTGTTTTTAATCTGCTGTCGCTTTATTATGAACTCATGAAGCAGAGCCAGAGTGATAGCCGATCCTGCACCGGAACAGCTGCAGAAGTCAACATACATTTCACAGAAAAACAGAAGGAACAGAAGGAGTTTTTGGTTTATATGACACCGAATACATTTTCCAGATCAAATCTTCTAAATAAAGCCAAGAGGCAGCAGCGACAGCATGTTTTGGTTGAGTGGACTGATGTCGCCCGGGAAACGTCGTCGTCACAGAAGACACCGGGGAAGAATGTACCACCTTATAATTAGCTCCCACAATGCATTATACAGGAAATTAATATAGTCCGTCTTTAAGGGGGAAAACAGCCGAGGGAGAAAAATATACGGGTTGGCTTGACGCTTGCTGGGCAGACTTTGACCAGTTTGGCAGCACGTTAAGCTCAACTATTGTGCTGCACTTCAGCTTAGCTGCATGGGTGGTCTTTTTTTATTTGGTTTGTTAGATTAACACAAGAGGAAAAAGGAGTGTAATCAAACTCTAAACTGCAGGAGGTCTGATCTGTCTCTACCTGATGAAACCATCCTGCTTCCTAAATCAGGTTAACGTTTCAACCTTTACCCTCATGAATTTGCTCCTATGTGCCAAACTGGAAAATATGGCTCATCCTCCCACGACCCCAAATAGCTAGGCAGAATTAACACCTCACATTTTTTTTCTTTCAAGATGTCTCCAAATAAGCTTTCTCCAAATAAATGTTTCTACAGGGGGAGAATATCAGCATCTATTTGAAGTTAAATCTCCTCTATTAGAACTGACCTCTTCAGTTGCAACGCTGCTGCTGTTTTTCATGGTGAATACATTACAAACATTCATAACAACCAACATTCACAGTGACTTTAAATATTCAGTGCGAGACCCTAAAAAATGAAAATGGTTATCCTTTCAGTCTCCGTCACCTCAGAGGTTTTCTGTAGTAGTGTACAGCGCCTTTAAATATAGTCATAACCCAATTCTCCTATTAGCTGTGTTACCTTGTAAAACTTTTTCATTGTTTTAGGTTCTCATTACAACCACAAACACTCATCAACTTTGTTGTGATTTTCTGTAATGGACCAGTTACAGAAAACTGATATATAAAACTATGGGTTTGACTGGTTCATAATAGCAAGGTTTGTGGCATGCATAGCTGATAGTTATACTTTTAACAGATTATCTCAAGTGAGCCATGGACATCTACAGCTCCTCCAATGTGACCATGAACCCCTTGGCTACTTATTTGTTTACATATGTTCTCTAGTGGTCTAAGAGTATGACAGAGCAGCTGTAGTTATACTGAATTGCTCAGAGATGGACTCTATTTACAGATTATTTGACTTCTGATGGCAGCTAGTTGCACTGGAGCTTTATTTTTGGAGCAACAGACATTGAGGGAAAACAAATTCAGATCTTTACATGTAAAAGACAAACATTACTAATTTTATTTCCACTTGAAAATTGTGCACAGCCATCACATAAAATCCTAATAAAATACATTAAGGTTTGTGGTTGGAATGGGACAAAGCATAAAAAAAGTTCAGCAAGGTAACCTGGCTAATAGGATAAGCCTATTTGTGCCCAAATGGGAACTCACCACTAGGCCATTATTTTATCAGTTCTCTTTCCAGGGTGATAAATATATGCATGCAGACTGAGAGAGGCAGCTAATGAGAAAGCTACTGGAGTTTAATAAGTTGAATTCATTATACAATCAAGGTCTCAAAGTCAGCTGGGGGATTGGAGTTCTTGGAAGACACTCTAAAATGATGCAAATCTATAAAGACCTGGTTTTCCTGTGATTCAGAACACTTGATGCTACATACCTTTGTGAGACACTGGATACGAATAGCAACAGCATTTATTAGGATTGTTTTGTTCTAAAACTATTGCTGTTTTAAATGTTACATCTTGAACTTTTTTCCCCATTTTAAACGTTGTCTGGTCTCGACTTAACAAGAAAAAGTTTGGTATGCATTCTTCGCTGTTCAGTGAGACTCACTGGAACAGGAATTTATTGAATTTTGAGTCAACTGATTCATCCACTGCATTAATACTTAATGGATTTGCTCGATTGCTAGTATTGATTTGTGTCAGCTGAGCTGTAGCAGTGTCTTTCACATATAGACAGAGGATGTAAAAAGAGTAGATGCCAGGATTTCGATATAAAAAAATTTAGACCATGAAAACCCTTTAAGAACTTTTACCTCCTTTAATGTAACACATCTTCTGCATTAACTAAAAACTAAACAAACTTGTTGAGTGGAAATTGTAAAAAAAAAAAAAAGCTGCATAACCTTGTTGGATAAGCATTCAAACCTTTAAAACTAATGTTTTATTTAATCATCATGATTCAAGTCCAGTATTCAGTTTTGGGTAAAAACAATTTTAGAGAATCTGATGAGCTGTAAGTAAGGTTAGGTTTAGAGTGTTTATTTGCATCCTTCACCTAAAGCCATATTTTGCAGGAAGGTTTGAATGGACCACGATGGTATCATTGTACAAAAGTATCATTTAGGAGAAGATGCCAAAAAAGTCACAGCATTTTTTGGTGATTGAGGAAATTATGGAAGTGACATTAAAAAAACTGGAAGTCTGTCCATAACTAATATATAGCACAGAACATAAACTGGTCAGGCTGCGAAAGACACAACGGTAACACTAAAGGAGCTGCAGAAATTTCTAGTTAGTACTGTTTGTGATCTACATGGGACAATAGTCAGCTGTCTTCCACACATGGATGCACTAAAAAGCAGAGCTGGATGACAGAAGCTCAGGGCTTACTTTTCTTCGGATGGAAATTGACTAAGATGGATGGGATTAGGTACAGTTCTAAACGGTGTTCAGTTTTGGTCCAAAATTATCAGGTGTTTGCTAGAAAGGTGGAAATTAAGATGGATTTTTAATTTTTCAGCAAGGCAATGAGTCAAAATAAACAAAAGAATGACTTCATTGGAAGAAAATCAATGTGCTACACTGTCCAAAGCCAGGGTTCAGAACCAGGTCTGACAAGACATTGGAGGTGTCAACTGAAGAGGGCTGTAAACAAGAGATGTCCTCACAAGGTGCTTCAATAAAGTATATGCTAAAGCAGGAGTGTCAAACATACGGCCCGCGGGCCGGTTCCAGCCCACCGAACAATTTAGTCCGGCCCGGTGGCTAAATGCATTATCATTATTCAACAACAAAAAACAAACAAACAATTATTATTATTATTATTTTTTCAGTGTCCTGTCTGGCAATGTGGCAATAACAATTGTTGTCTTAATGCCAAAAAGAGCTCATCAGATTTGACTTTCACAAGTGGAGCAGTACTGCTTTTGCCGCTTGATTTATGAATGTGAATAGTTTTATTATGATTCATGCGGGGAATATCTCAAATGATATGGACACTACAATGGAAAAGTGCGAGATGAAAGGAAATACAAGAATAAAAAAGAAAAGGTGAAAGAAAGAGGAGATAAAAGAAGAGAATGATAAAACAATTATTGAAAAAAACGTATTTCGTTTAATTGAATATCTGCAGTTCCTATATTGTCCACGAGGGGCGTTGTGTTTTAATCAGCAGATGGTAGCACTGAGCTTCAGATGTGGAAAATTGATTTTAAATCATTTCTTAATTTTTATCTGTTTGATGTATTTTGTCATGCAGGACAGTGTTTTTAAGTTCCAAAAAATGTGAATAAATGTTGAAAATTGCACATACTTTTCTTAAAAAGGCTGAGGTTATTCATAATATATTGTGTAAAAGTGAAATTCATTTAATATAAAAATCAACAAGTCCACTTTTATTAGTTTTATTTAATCTTGCAATGAGTTTACTCGTGTGGCCCTCTTGAGATCAGATTAAGCTGAATGCGGCCCCTCAACCAAAATGAGTTTGACACCCCTGTGCTAAAGGGTGTGCACACTTAGGCAACAAAGTTTATCCAGGTTTGTTTGTTTTGCTTTTTTCCTTACATATTTGATTGTTTTTCAGTTGACAACGCAATAAGCAACACGTGTCACATAAAGACAGAAAAGGTTGAAAAATGATTTGTTCTGTATTTGTTCAACATTAGAAAACCTTGGCAGTTTAACAGTGTGTGTAAAACCTCTGCATCTATTGTATTGCCGAGTAATTTCCACAGTTCCGCAACATCCAAAGCCACAGAAAGCCTTCCAGTGTTTGCTCTGAAGCATCGTCCAGCTCTTACACTTCCTTCATGGCTCTGACCATTCTGCTGGCAGTTGAGGCCTCATCTGGTTGTCTGGCACTCGTAGTCTGTTTTCTGTGGTGGTGAGACTGTGACTCATGCAAAAATAACTGGACCTATTTTAGTCCTGAAGTTGGGGAGATGTTTCTGAGACGTTCGGTGTCTGTGATGCAGACAGACAGGGCAGTACATCCAACACAAAAAGCCTTGTTTGGTCTGACTTTGCTTCAACGCCACACGCAGAGCTCATCTGGTTTCTCTTGGAATGTTCCCTGTCATCATCGGCTGACCCCGGGATTTAAAATAGCTCCTACCCAAAGACAAGTAGTCCAGAGAGAATTTCAGAAATGGCAGAAATAAACAAAGCAAGACAGGGCAATGTAAAAGAGAACCACTAAAATAGTCGGGGCTTTGTTGTGCTGTTATTGGCATAAATATTCATGTTCCACTTCTTCCACCAAAGCTAAAAGGAAACACTTTTCCTAAAAGCTGGCATTTGGAAAAAAAGTTTATATATATATATATATATATATATATATATAATTCCCTTTATTTTTATATATATATGTGTGTATATATCGTGATCTGTGTATGAATCAGCAGAGGTTTTATTTTTAAGCATGTCCAAACACATTAATCTGGGCTTTATTTCACATTCAGAGCACGGGTTCCCTCATTGCCGTTCTTAGAATTTAATGGCAAGGCACCCTTGTCTTTGAAATTCAGGAATTAAATTTGTTTGTCTCAATGAGGTCCTAGGGGACAAACTAAAAGCAGTGGTGGGGGCTGAAAAGAAAGATGCATCAGAAGCATAATATTGTTTCTTGCTCTTAAATGTCATTGTCTCAGGTGGAGATTAGGGGGATAAACTAATGTTTTTGTCACATTAAATCGGCATCTGAATCTAAGATTAGGGCTGGGCAACGATTAAAATATTTAATCGCGATTAATCGCACTGATTAATCGCGATTAATCACGATTAATCGCATTGTATTTACAAACTCCAAGAATGAATTCAAAAGTAGTGTAAAGAGCACTTTATTTTAATGTTCTGCTGCCATATGAACAAAAGTGTTGTAACATTGTAGCACTTATCAGTAAACACATATTTAGTGTAAAGCTCAACTTAAACAGTAAAACAAAAATAGCAATAATAATAAATTAAAGCTTATTGCCACTGACAGGGGAATTCTCTTTATGGGGAAAAAATCTACCAAAAACAGGCAATTTCTGAGGTAACAGCAGGGAGCAGCATTACCATTTTATGTTCACTACCAAAGTTTAACTTGGCAGTGGTTACAACTAACTTGTTTCTGTCATATTCGGATGCTGGGAAGAACTTTAAACTGAAATTGCTTGCTAACTCGATATGCTTGCGTTTATTTGACGTTGACACGCGGGTTTTTTGTTGTTGCTTTCTCGCGCGCATATAGTGAATGGCAGGGAAAAACAGGCAAAAATACATGGATACTTTGAAACGAGAAGCGACTTCACCGACGGCGTCGATGCAGACCCCCCCCCCCCCCGCTCTGCTCCGCTCCGCACAAAACTTGTTCCGGCCGCCAACTCACCCGCCTCGCCTCGGCCTAAACTCGCTCGCGGTACCTGCGGGAAACACCGCCTTCCGCATGTCAGCTGTGTTTTTTTTTCCGGCCAGCACCTTTCTTTCCTCTTTGAATCTGAGGCTGGGCTGACAGCAAGGTTATTGGGCGCATTATCGCCACCTACTGTTCTGATTCAAACCCTACACCGCAGCAACAGACCTTCACAAAATAAAAGCATGTGAGCAACATGCGTTAACGCGCGTTAAAGAAAATATCGCCGTTAATAGTCTAATGAGTTAACGCGAAATTAACGCGTTAACTTGCCCAGCCCTATCTAAGATAAAAGCTAGGCATGGAGGACAATCTTTTTTAAAATGGAGATAGAAGAGAGATATTGCTGAACAGAAGCAGGACACAATAGGACCAAAGCTTTTAGTGCATTAAAGTTAGCGATAGGGTGTCATCAGTGTATGAATGATTTAAAAATTGCCTGAGTGTGCTCTGGTTATGTAGTCCATTAGGAAACAGAATGTCACTAAAGAGCTGCTTTACAAGTGTGTTGACGAATATCTTGATCCCACACTGTATCCAGTCGTAAATAAAGTAAATAAAAACAAAACTTTTTTAATCCGCAGTGACTTTCACAACTGTAATGGACAGAAAACCCTATCATGCCAGAGGAAGGGTTAGCCTCAGATAACCCTCACACTCAGACCCAAACTGCATGCTCCTCAGCTGTGAGACAAAGCACAGTAGATGCTGAAATGAACATGGAGAGCTCCCAGTCACCTCGAGGTCACCAACACCAGAGGTTACAGACGACTCCGTACCCCGCAGCCAACAATACCTCAGAAGTGAACGGCTAGTACTCCCACCCCCTTCCTCGTCCAAATGCTAATGGTATTTTGGCAGTCGGTTTAAAGAGCCAGTAAAAAAAAATATCATAGAAGTCAAGAACTGTTTGTGTTGTGTTCCAGCGTATTATTACTGGAAGTGTTGAGTTGACTGGCCATCGCAGTGGGAATGCACCTCATTAACGAGGCTGTCCTGCTTTCGACCCACCTCACTCTGGTGCTCTTGTCAATAATAACTTCTATTATGTCCTCAAAGTGCTCCCGAATGCTAGTAAGTTCAACTCAAGCTCTTACAAGTCTGCAGAGAGGCTCTGCTAAAATGAACAGACAGGAGAATCTTTTATGGAACAAGTTTTCAAAATGAAATAAATAAATAAAACATTATGAAATAAGTATCTACTTGAAATGTGAAATTACTGAATGCGCATAACATTATCATCTCATTATTATGAAATATTTTATTTCTTCTTAATAAAATTGTATAATAATAATGAAACATTTATTACACATTCATATTTTTTCACAATAAAACAATCATTGTTAATTATTATTGAGGTAGTATTATTTTAATTCCAGCAGTTTTTATTTAAAAATGTAAGTTTTTAAAAAGTCCTCTGTTATTTCATAATGGTGTTTTCCCCAATGGCCTTTTTATTTCGTACTGACATTTTTTAGCAGAATCACTGCGCCTGCCAATCAGCGTCAGTGAGATGGACCTGCGTCCCCATTGGCTGGTCCTTAAACAGTGATTCGTTTTTGTCCTGGAGGCTCCATAAACTGCTTACTATGGAGTGTGTCCTGGGCTGCATCCTGCGAAGGCCGTGTTTGTGGACCGATAATGTTACAGCGGGCGACAGGCTGTAAATGCGGCCGCCTAATGAGTCATTGCATGTTCAAGAGAATTATTTAACCCACAACAGCAATGTTGGAGAGGAGTGAAAAGCATGTGAATAAAGTTGTATACTTCTGTGACATAAAACTAACTTTAAGAAAGATTTTAGGCGAGAAGTTAGCCAAGTTAACCTATGTTGATTTAAAATATGCTCGGATGTGCTCGACCACTGGATTTCAGCTAAGTGGGGTTGATGCTAGCAATCCCGAGAGAGAATGCTTTTTCTCCAGACCCAGTTGCTTTCAGGCTCCTGGTGGCTTAGCTGACCGGGGAAGTCTAGGCTCAGTATCCAGAGAGACCACTCCTGTCTTCCGGCACAATCCCTTTCCAACTTCTGCTGGCTTTCCGCAATGAGAAATAATTCAAATATCAAACTGTTCAGTAGTTGTTTGTTATTATTCTCAACAAACAAAATGCTTCATTGGTTTAACATTGCTAAGAAAGTTTAGTGTTTATGTCGGAAAATGTTTTAATGATGAATTGAAAAAATATTTATCGTCGCTGAATTTGTATAGTAGTTTATTCCTATGGCAACATAAAAATAAACATTTGCCTGATTAATGAATGAGAATAGAATTAAAGATGATAAAACAACATTAAAAAAAGATTGTAAGCCATAATGAATATGTAAAGGGAAAAATAAAAACCTTTGAATAACCAGTCAGGTGCAGACTGGCCAGCCATCGGGAGCACCGGGAGTGGGCCCGCTGGCTTGGTCCGCTTAGAGATCTCTTGATAACAAAACAATTATGTTATTAATGCTGAGGGCTCGCTCCCACAGATTGCAGTTGTGAGAGGGAAAACACAGACACGCCCCTCCTCTGATTTTCTGAAGAGGCTGACTCTCTCTGTCTCAGCGCTGATGTTGCCAGCGAACATCTCAGACCCTTGCTCTACCAATTTATTAGTTTCAATAAAGAACTAATCGTCTTTTTTCTTTTATTGGCAACTTGACATGAAGCAGTTCTTCAGTTACTTGAAGGAGCCATGATTTCCCTTCCCACTTCCACAGTCAGTCTCACAGACAGCTGCTGTGCTTCGTCCTGGCTGCAAACCCACTATGAAGCTTCATACTCGCAGTTGGAGAATTTGAATAGTTGGTAAATTATGTGGGTTTGAATAATTTTTTACACAAAAGCTGCAAGACCCAGCCTACGAAGACTGGATGCAGAACTTGGACCTTCAGGCCTGAGTTGAGACTCTGTGCTGGATTGCTTTTGTCTGGGTAAAGAAGCAGTCAGTCACTGCTGCTCGCCCCGCTCTGCTTTTCTTGATTGGCAGGTGGAAGTTATTATGCTGAAAAGTGTTATTATGAACTAAAAAGGCCATTTTGAAAAATAAAACTCACTATGTGTCATGAATCAGAGAACCCTAAATTCAGCCAGACCAGCAAAAGGTTGTAATCAAAAGGTGATTTATTAACCAAAGCAAAAAACCAAAAGAGGGCACCAAGCCAAAAAGCAAAGAGGCAGTGTCCAAAAAAACGTAAACAGTCCACAGCAAACAACCTAAAATAAACTGGTCAGAAGTCAGGCTGGTCTATTAACAAAAAGAACAGAACAGGTCAAATAATCCAAGTAAAAACTAACAGAATCAGGTTGGGTACAGGCAGACAGGCAAAACAGGGTCAGACTTACCCCAGGCAGGAAAAACACAAACACAATGATCGGGCAGAGTGCAAGGAACAGAGGCAGGCATGAGTAGGGAGTGAGCAGGTGAAAGGAATCAAACTAATTAGACTAGGAGGAGCTGATCAGGAAGTGGCTGGAGGTGGAACTGAACTACTGACATGTGAAAACAGGTTAAACTAAAACAGCTCAAGAACCAATCTAGAACACACAATAAATGATAAGGCCCAACCTAAGATGGAACCAAGACTAAAACAGGAACACAAGCTAAAGTAGAAAAGAACCCAAAAACAGAAACTAAACAAAGCAGGAACTCAAACTATGACACTATGAAATTTCATAAAAAAAAAAAAAAATGAAATGTTGAAATAAAACCTGTTTGAATTAAACAAAAACACAATAATTTTATATTAATGTGAAAAATATTAATGTGAAATATTTTTTTTATTATTATAATAATATATATATATATATATATATAATATATATATAATACAGTATAGATAGATAGATAGATAGATAATAGATAGATAGATAGATAGATAGATAGATGATAGATAGATAGATAGATAGATAGATAGATAGATAGATAGATAGATAGATGTAGTCATTCTCCACTAGAATGACAAAGGAGAATGACAGAGCTAAGATCCAGTGGACTTCCAGATATGAACAGACAAAATGGTAACCAACCGGACATTGTGATCATTAATAGGCAGCAGAGGACAGCCGTTGTGATAGATGTGGCCATCCTGAGTCATGGGAACATCAGGAAAAAAGAGCATGAGAAACTGCAGGAACACCAAAGCTCAGGGAAGAACTAGAAAGAGTTCTGGAAGGTGAAGACAACAGTCTGCCCGTGGTCATCGGAGCACTCAGAGTAGTAACCCCCACTCTGGCTGTAACAGATACCTGGAGAAACACCAGACATCTCAGTCCAGAAGAGCACAATCTTAGGAACAGCTAAGATCCTAAGAAGAGCCCACAAGGTCACAGGGCTCTAGTAGAGGATCCGGGCTTTAGAGATGGAGAGACACCCACCCTGCTCAGGAATATGAGGGGTGGGTGAGAGCAGTTTTTTTTTACATACTATAAAAATATTTGGCTCACCTGCCTTGAATCACATATGATCTTAAGTGACATCCCATTCCTAATCCATAGTGTTCAATATGACGTCAGTCCACCCTTATATATATCTATAATATGTATATATATATATATATATATATATATATATCTCTATATTATATATATATATATATATAAATGAACCCTTGGGTTACCTACTGTTATCCCCGATAATATGTGAATATGATTTTTGTACCTGTTTAAAATTACAATTATAGTAGAAATGGATTAGAAGGAACCGTTATATTACACATTGAATATAAAATTACAGTCATTTGAGCCCATAATGACTCAGGGATTATAGTGAGGCTTTATTTAGCATATCATCCCTATTTGTGTGCCGAGAATGTGAAAAGCAACAAAAAAAATAAACGGTTCCCAGCGGATTCAGCAGACGTTGATTTGCTTTTACATTTGCCAGTGGTTAAACTCAACCTCCAGCATCTACAGTTTCCAGCCACATGACTGCTTTCCTGCCTTTATACCAGTCCTAGTGCCACTTTTTTTTCCCCTTTTAACACTGAAGTCTAACAGCAATGACCGGGGAAAAGAGATGCCGCTAAAACAACACCCACAGACCCAGTATGTTCCAGACAGGAAACCTTCTATCTGCGACACAACATTGAAAACCAGAATCTTGATAAGTTGCAATATAATACATTGGATTGATGGAAAAA